>NW_015170319.1:8599-10484 GCF_001447785.1 Gekko japonicus | reverse complement strand
GGGCTTTTCTTATGTTGGAAGGCAGGAAGGCAGGCAGGCAGGCAGGCAGGCAGGCAGGCAGGCAGGCAGGCAGGAAGGAAGGAAGGAAGGAAGGAAGGAAGGAAGGAAGGAAGGAAGGAAGGAAGGAAGGAAGGAAGGAAGGTTATTGTAGAGGCATTTTAGCACTGAAAATGGTCAGGGTGCAAGAAAACTACATAAAGCAGACAATAGAATAAATCCTGCTCTGAGTGTCAAGATTACAAACAGCTGGAAAGAGTATTTGTGATGATGTGCAGAGTGCCTTTCCCTTACTACTCAGTGACTGGCATTAAAGGATGAATTTCTAGATAGGGGGGAATTTCCCAAACACAGCTGAATTCTGACATCCTCTATTTTACTAATTAAAGCACTAGTTAATAGCCATGCCCCCCCCAGCCCACACCAGTCCCTCTTTTCCAACTAAATTCTGCCTCAGGTTGATGTCTATAATACTTGGAATGGAAAAAGTTCTTCAGAGTATGGTGATGAGCAAGTCACGTTCTCCTGGAGAGCTAATCATTGGCCATGTTACAGACTTCTGTTCAAGGTATGTTCTGCTACCCTGTTCATCTCAGCCTCAGCACTATCTGCACTCTTTCTTCCTCTTCACTAAAAACCAAAATTCAGTGATGGCCTCAGGAATAGACAGTGATAGGCAAAAACTCAAATTATTGTATTTCTGCTTTTACATCATTGTCACTCCTCCTCCATAAAATCCAATACAATTTTAAAACCAGTTAAAACTACAAAATTCCATATTAAAACATTCAGCATAAGTGTTTAAGCACTTTCACAAGATGGCATATTTCACATACAGATTTTTAGCATTCAGATTTTCATAAATTGTTATTTAATGCTAACAACATATAGTGGTTAAGAGTGTTGGACTAGTATCTGGGAGACCCGGGTCTGAATTCCCATTCATGCTATGGAAGCTTGCTGGGTGACCTTGGTTGCTGTCAAGATAAAATGGAGAAGAGGAAAATGCTATAAGCTGCTTTGAATGCTCACTGGGGAGAAAGGTGTGGTATGAAATAAATAAATAAATAAATCCATCTCCAACTGCCTCCTAAAGATCAAAAGTGAGGGGAGCAGGCACACTTCCCTGGAGAGCTTGTTCATAACCATGGCACTGCCACTGAAAAAGGCCTCTCTTGTGTACCCACCAAATGAGCTGATTTGATTGATAGGGCAGTCAGGAGGGCCTCTCCCTGTGACTTTAATTCCAGGGCAGGAACATATATGGCCAAAGTATTTGAGCTTTCCAGGGAACAGTCAGGGTTGATTTCTTTTAGGATTGACTGATTTGATCTTTTTGCAGTCCAAGGGACTCTCAAGAGTCTTCTCCAGCACCATAGTTCAAAAGAATCTATTCTTCTGCGCTCGGCCTTCCTTATAGTCCAACTCTCGCAGCCATACATGACTACTGGGAATACCATTGCTTTGACGATGCGGACTTTTGTTGGCAGGGTGATGTCTCTACTTTTTATCATGCTGTTTAGGTTCGCCATCTCTTTCCTCCCAAGGAGCAGGTGTCTTTTAATTTCATGGCTGCTGTCACAGTCTGCGGTGATCTGGGATCCCAGGAACGTGAAGTCTGTCACTACTTCCACAACTTCCCCTTCTATTTGCCAAGGTTCATGCTGTTTAGGTTCGCCATCTCTTTCCTCCCAAGGAGCAGGTGTCTTTTAATTTCATGGCTGCTGTCACAGTCTGCGGTGATCTGGGATCCCAGGAACGTGAAGTCTGTAACTATTTATTGAATGTGTACTTGTAAAAACTTGCACTCTCAGAATTGCATTCAAATGACCAAAAATTCCTACCAATGGAATTTAGTTGAGGAGGAATTTGGTAAGGTTTGTATTTA
>NW_015170319.1:8177-8343 GCF_001447785.1 Gekko japonicus | reverse complement strand
TGGGCAGGTTAATAACATTTAAGCAACTTCCTGTTTGTTAGGTTAGGCAGGGTTCTGATAGTGATTGTTCCTCCTCTCTTATACTTGACCTGTAATGCTGGCTGTCATATTTCAATAAAAAAATGCAAAGTAGACTGAGTTTTTTCTCCCCTAAGTGCTGATATGT
>NW_015170319.1:3016-6875 GCF_001447785.1 Gekko japonicus | reverse complement strand
AGGAAGGAAGGAAGGAAGGAAGGAAGGAAGGAAGGAAGGAAGGAAGGAAGGAAGGAAGGAAGGAAAGGAAGGAAGGAAGGAAGGAAGGAAGGAAGGGGAACTGTTCACGACAGTCCATGGCTCATGAATGGGGCATGCCACAAACCATGAACCAAACCACATTTTTGGTTCATGTCCATCCCTATATGTGACATATTTGAGGAAGTGAGCTGTGACTCACAAATGTTTATATTGTAATAAATCTTGTTAATCTTTAACGTGCTACTAGAAGCTTGTCCTGTTTGTTTTCAGGGCTGGGAATGTGTGCTCAAAGAATTTTCTGCACATTTGTAACACCTGCCAATTGTTGCCATGAAGCAGTTCCAGATTGCACTATTAAAAAGACTCTTTGCTACCAATGCCATACTGGACTTTGGACTGTACACTGTGGCCAGGGCAGCCTGGTGCCACAGATGCATGCCAAGCCAGATCTGGACCCAGGACTACAGAGGATGTCTGCCCATACTCCAATATGTATCTGCACAAGCACTGTGAGGCAGCCCAGCAGCCCCAGTCACCATGAATGCAGACACAGCAGCATACCAGAGAGGAGCCATGTTCTGATAGAGGCCAGATGTTCCTGCACAGAAGCCATAAAGGGATCACTTCTCCATCATGCAGCACATTCCTTCTCCCCAAGTCATCCTCAAACAAAGACTGCTGCCCAGCCAGAAATAAAAGATGTGAGGAGCCTCCCTGCCACTGATCCAGATAACACCCATGATAAGCACTTTAATCATTAAAGTGATTGCACCCTCCTTCCCCCTTCACTTCTTTCTCACCTGTCCCAAGAGGTGTCACTCCCTCCCATACACCAACCCTAAATTGTCCAACAGTCATTTCCTTTGTCCCATCCATCCTAAGATTTTTTTTTATTCTTCATTTCCTGGGAATCAGTAACCACCCGTCTCTTGCCTCAGGTCACAAATTGGCTATTTAAATTAAACCCTCTGCCCATACTCTCTCTCATTTTTCCTGGGAGCTCTCACTCCCACCCCACATTTCTGGTTCCATCCCTGATCAGTTTGGGACCACGTGTGTTGCTGGTCGGCTCATGATACACTCCCCCTCTGTTTCTTTTCCTTTTTCACTGCATGGTCTACTCATCTCAGTGGACAGGAAATGTATCACCCACCAATGATACTCCTGCTAATGCAAAAGTCTTTTCCTACCCTATTTTTCCTAGTTCTGTAATGCAAGTTTATGTGTGCTAGTTATAATTGGATGTTTGAGAATTATTAAGTAAAAGACCAATTATCACAGCCACCTGGCCTCCTTGTCTATTCATGGGCTCTGGGAATTCTGACTCTGGTATACACAGGTTATGTCCCTATGCTATATGCCAATTGCCCTTTTTAAATCATAATCCCCCCAAGCTTATTTAAGGAATAAGGCAATTTGGTTAACACAGTCTTCACCCATACACTATAAAACGGCAATCATATTATATACCACTCTGTAAGTCTCCCTAAACCACACTTTACTTTTTCAATAACTTTGCTTAAAAATACAGAACATTTCTACAATATACATATACTAAGTCCAGTGTCAAGTGCAGCATATTAATTGTTGGGGGAACTCTAAATATTCCACTCCCAAATTATACCAATGGTTATTTACAAAAAATATATTGCTGCTTGGATTCATATTATTAATCTGTTTGGACGATCTTCTGAAAGGACTTTATGATATATGTTAATACATACTGAGATGGATGACTGTTGTTTAAATGAGATTCAAGTGTTTCTCAGAACTCATTTGTGTGACCTAGTTAAAAACTTTGTTGTGGAGATCCTACATATTTAGTGGCCAAAGCTACTTGATTGTATGCTTCTTCAAAGCCAATTCTCAGAATAAATTAAGGCAGAAAAAAGGCCTCTAAATGCCCATATTTTCAAGACTCTGTCATGTAACAGACCCCCCAAACAAGCTGCATCTTTGTGCATTGCATATTTTTTCCTGCTTTTTTCATAGTACCATTAACCATATTTAGGATTGTAAGGATGGAATAGCCAACATACACAAATTATATTGTGTCCATTACAATGTTATTACAATGGCTTTTCTGACCATGAAATATAACTCATCCAGGCAATAGAGCAACAATTGGAGTCTACTTTTATTGTGAATTTTTTTCCCAAAAGGGTCCAATAATGTTAATGAGGAAGCAAGAGGAATTTTCCCCCAAGGAATTTGCTCTATTAACCCAATTGACCATTTAATGCAAATACAAATGTGACTTAGCAGGTATTTTTACTTCCCTTTGTCTGGCTAATTAATTTATTCCTTTAACCACATCACAGAAAATAAGTATCTGTACATCAATATATCCGATTCTCAACCTGGCCAAATGTGATGATAGTTAAATCTGGACATTAGAGTTATGAACTGACAAGACAGTTGGAGAACAATGAGTACGCGCTAACGATTTGGACGCCTTGTCCCCACTCTCCGAGGAAAACAAAGTTAAAGAGCTTTAAAACAATGTGAATTGCTGGTGGGAGCTGTAGACATTGACTTACGAGACATCTGGAATAACAAGAGGCAGTTCGGGAAGGACTTGGTGAGAAAACAATTAAACTCTTTCAGCATTTAAGAAAAGGGAGGCTGGGCCGAGTCTGAGATAACATGGTGATTACCGTGAAAGGCTTATCAGAACAATTGGTGCAATTCCAAGCTTTAGTGCTTGACTCCCAAACCAAAATACAAACTTCACTGAATGAATTAGCGACAGAAATGAAAAACCTGGGCTCAGAGATTAAAGTAGCAGCCGGAGTTGCATCTGAAGTTAAGGCTCTTGCACAGGAAAATAGAAAGGAGATTGATTTACTGAAAAAACAATACACAGATTTGTCCGACCGGAACAAATTATTTGGCATGTCAGAAGAAGTACAAACAGCTGATTTGGAGCAAACCTTATTGGAATGGTTGTCGGTACAGGGGCTGGAAATAGAGGCAGATGAAATTGAGCGTGCCCATAGATTACAGACAAAAGAAGGGGGGGAACCATGCCCGGTAATTATGAAGCTTGTGAGAGAGAAGTTGCAGCAGAGAATACTCAAAACCCACAAGAAAAATAAAGATATGACATTTAAAGGCAGAAGGGTCTTTGTGAAGGAAGACTTTTGCAAGGTGACCCTTTACCAAAGGAGCCAGATGAAACCCTATGCACAGAAGCTTCACCAAAACAACATTAAATTTAGCTGGGGATACCCAGCATCACTGGTTATTTACCAAGGAGGGAAGAGGCTCTGTGGAAGGAACCTGGAAGAGGCACGGGAATTACTAGAAACCTTGAGGGTGGAGACGAGGAATGCTGAGACGACACCAATGGATGAATCTTATCAAGCCCAGTCGGAACCAGGAGAAGGGCCATCTACCCGTCAGGATAAGAGGCCAAGGATGTCTCAAGATTAAAATATATTAAGGGATTTGAGGGTGGAGACGAGGAATGCTGAGACGACATCAATGGAGGAATCTTATCAAGCCCAGTTGGAACCAGGAGAAGGGCCATCTACCCGCCAGGAGAAGAGGCCAAGGATGTCTCAAGATTAAAATATATTAAGGGAGGTATATAAATAGAATTAAAACAACATGTAAAATGATTATTAGCATAACTCGGGGAGTGGTGGGTGTGCTTGTTTAAGATGTGTAGAGAAGGGATGAGCATTCATCCCCAACTGTGGGCTCTACACAAGGGGAGGGAGGAGGGGGTAAGACAAAAAACCTTTGATTAAAGATCCTAACTGGGTGACTTTGGCAGAAGCACGGGGAACAGCAAAGGCAAGAGGTGTGGCAATTTTGGCCCATAAAAGAAATG
>NW_015170319.1:746-865 GCF_001447785.1 Gekko japonicus | reverse complement strand
CACTTCATTTACGCTAAGGTTTCAGATATGGGATGGGGCCTCCCAGAAATGGGGAATTATTACGAGGCATTCCAGATAAAAGCATTAATGGAAACAGGGGAGGTAGGTGAACAAAAATG
>NW_015170319.1:415-547 GCF_001447785.1 Gekko japonicus | reverse complement strand
AAAGGGTATACTAGGCTATGAGATATTAAATCATTACCAACATTATATGAGGAAATAGGAGGGAAACATTGGTTGAAGATCACAGGTTTATATAACAGATTTTAAAAGATGATTGAAAACAAAACTTTGGTG
>NW_015170319.1:0-275 GCF_001447785.1 Gekko japonicus | reverse complement strand
GGAAAATGGAGTGCAGAAACTTGTTTAGCGGATCAAACAGTCAATAGAATTATAGAAGGTACATAGGAGATAAAAGTACATAAATTTAGAGAATTGGAATTGAAATTTTATACTAAATGGTATAGGACCCCGGCCACACTAGCCAATATGTTCCCACAACTAAGCTCAAACTGCTGGCACTGCAGGAATGGGAAAGGATGGTACTCCCATATGTGGTGAGAGTGCATAGAATCTAAGAGTTTTGGAGAGAAAGTGACAGAGCAGCTCTATAAGTT
>NW_015170318.1:516436-541439 GCF_001447785.1 Gekko japonicus | reverse complement strand
GCTTCGCTCGCTGGGTGCCTCCCTGGTGAGGGTGAGCAAATTCTCGCCCTGCCGAGATGTGTGGGCTTCTTTCGCCGCGTCCCAACCGGTCCCTCTTTGCTAATTAGG
Organism: Gekko japonicus; assembly: GCF_001447785.1. Taxonomy (NCBI): domain Eukaryota; kingdom Metazoa; phylum Chordata; class Lepidosauria; order Squamata; family Gekkonidae; genus Gekko; species Gekko japonicus. The sequence continues at coordinate 541,331 of NW_015170318.1, read as the reverse complement.
AACTACAGAGCCGGATGCAAACCGATTACGAACTACAACGCGCTCCGCAGCACGGCCGGAGGCCAAACTCTTAAAACGAGCGAGCGGCGACCACAATGCAACGGTTTGTGATTTGCATGTCGACGCCCCCCTCTCCCGCCTCCACCAACCCGCTTTCATCCAATCAGAGCGTGAGAATAGCGAGCGCCCGCCCCGGAGTGAGCGGCGGACCCTCCAAGAGACCGAAGGAAGGGGCGTGGCCTGTGGAACGTTCCCGGGAGCGCGCGGAGGGCGGCGGAGATAGAGGCGGCGTTTGCAGCTGCGACCCGGAAAAAGCAAGAAATCGGGTTGGTTGTAAAGGGGAATGAGAGAGGGGTTGGGAGAGGACGGGCCTGGGTGTGGGCGTGCGCCCCAAAGCGTTAATCCGCGTTGCAGAAGAGGGACGGGGGAGCGTCAGTTTGTTCCTTTGCATAAGAGCATAAGCTCAGATCTTTTGGTCTGGATCAAGCCAAGTGCTCCATCGAGTTCAGTATCCTGTGGACGAGCAGTTGCCCTGGAGGGCCAACAAGGCACATAAGCTAAGGCTTCCCCTGATGCTGATTCCTGGCTTTCAAAGGTTTACTGCTTCTGGATGTGGAAGTAACCTTGGATCACCACGGCCAAGGGACACTGAGGCAAACAGATTGTGTGGACTGGCCAAAAGCAGATTGTTTAGTATATGTATTTAGTATTCAACACTCGTTGCATACATTATATGCAACTCTGTATGGTAAAACTCTGTTATTATCCCACGGTTGCAAGTGGGAGGCTGAGACAGACAGTGGCACACCTTGAACGGTGAGGAAGGATGGGGTAGAAAGGTTTTAGTAAATAAATAAGGCCACCTAACGGGTTCATGGCGGGGTCAAGGTTCCAACCAGGGACGTGCTGATTCAGAGCCGAGGGATGGTGGCGAAGGCTGTGCCTGCAGGCTAGAAGGAGCAGGAGCTGTGCTCGTGTAACAGGCAGTGTCAGTTGAGAGAATACGGTAGGTCCCGCTCCGAAGAGGATTGTTGCAAGTGACTCTCTCCTAATGCCACTAGGCTATCCAGAAGAGACAGTTTGGCTCTCTTTGCGCCCCCCTTGGAGATGGGTCGGAAACGGAAGGCCTCCAAAGCCCTGGATGGGGAACCCAGCGATGGAGGGGCGGAGTTGGAGCTACGCTGGGAGTGGGAGGCCTCCGACGGCAGGTGGCAGCAGTTCCCACCGGAGCAGAGTGAGGCCCTCAGCCAGGCGGCCAGGTGAGTCGGAGGAGTGCCTGTTGGGCCTCTGTGTGAAGCACGGCCGCCTCGGGCAGGGCTCTGAGAGGCAAGCTTCACTTCTTCCGCAGGGCAGGAAAGCTTTCTGTGGACCTCGGCGAGTCCTCCGTCGACCTATGTGGGATGGTGCAGCGGAAGAAGCAGACGGGGCAGGAGACACACGTGGCTGCAGCAGTCCGGGCACAGGACTCTTGTGAGTGCCTCTTGGCGCACTAGGAAAGGGGCTGGGTGGGGGTGCTGAGCCCCTGGAACTGCCATTTCTGACTCTGCCATGAACACCTTTACTCTGAGAGTTCCCAGACAGTGCGTGTGGCCGGGGTGTGTGTGTGTGACTTCCATTAAATCTTGGCTGCCCGAAATATCCACCAGTAGAGGAGGATGCCATGTGCATCTCTGTATGAGTCTCTACACTGGCCGTCTCCTTCCAATTAGGCTCTCCTGGGCTAGGGGTCATTTACCACGTGCAGCCCAAAGTGGTACAGTCTGGTCTCGCCATCCCCAGGGCTCTACCACATCATTCTACTGCATGAGTGGGCCTCGCCCCAGAAAATCTGGAGGGGGGGAACGTCCCAAAAGTGCTGAATTCAGAAACCAGGTGTCGTCCGGCCCTCGCTTGTGAGAATCCAGCCTCTGCCCTGCAGTCTTCCTGCTTATATTCTCATCTCCTTCCTTTTTGTGTGGGGACAGATTTTGTGTGGCAGTGGCAAGGGGACCAAGAAGGGGATTGGCTTCCGTACCCGGCCAATACCTGCCTGGCCTTGCAGGCAGCCAAGAACGGCCACGGGGAGCCCACGGTGGAAATGATGGCTGGCCGGACCCGCTACAAGCTGGACACGACCCGCATGGCGCAGATCAACACCCGTACCGGATTTGAACGCGAGATGGAATGCCGGCCGTCTGGTACGAGAGGCAAGGGCAGTACAAGGGCTTTGAGGGGGGTTTTCCCCCTTCATCGAGGCTGCTGGGTTCTTGGCTCCAGCCTGCTGTTGCAGAGGGTGGAGGAAAATGGGGGTGTTGAATTCTCATCTCAGGGCCAGGAGAGATGGAAAAGGAGGTAAAAAGTAAAGGTAAAGGTTTCCCTTGCTCGAAAGCCAGTCAAATCCGACTCTAGGGTTGCGGTGCTCATCTCTGTTTCAAAGCCGAAGAGCCAGCGCTGTCCGAAGACGTTTCCGTGGTCATGTGGCCGGCATGACTAAACACCAAGGCGCACGGAACGCTTTTACCTTCCCACTGAAGTGGTACCTGTTTATCTACTTGCAATTTCTTGCTTTCGAACTGCTAGGTTGGCAGGAGCTGGAACTAGAGACGGGAGCTCACTCCGTCATGCGGCACCCGGGTCTTGAACGGCTGAACTACCGACCTTCCACAGCCTGCAGTTCAGCGTCTTGGGAGCAATGTTCCCTCTAAGCTGTGGAGTCTTGTGAGCGAAAATTCTACTTTGTGAGCTGCTGGCATTAAAGTTGTGAGCGAGCGATTTGGCTGCTGCATAAATTAGTCTGCTCTGGAGCCATCCTTCCTGAGCTGAGACAAAAATGTGTGAGCCAGAGGCTAAAAAGCTGTGAGCTGGCTCACACTAACTCAGCTTAGAGGGAACACTGGTTGGGAGCTATGTCTCTTGTGGATCTCCGTCTCTGGCACTTCAGGACTTGGGATTTGTGGACGCTCTCCCCGTCTCTGGGGAGGAAGCCCGGTCCATTCTCCTCTCTTACCAGGTTTTAGAATAGCTCACGGCTGGAGCCCATAGATGTTGGGCCTGTTGCCAGCTCAAGTCCCAAACTCATTGCAGTCTCTGATCGGGCTTCTCTGTTGCTCTTCCCAAGTGTTTGTGAGTCAGCTGCTGCCCAGGGCCTGTGGGTGCAACGGAGCAGTGTGATCTCCTTGGGAGGGAGGCCAAAGCTCTTTCTGCGGGTCTCTCTTGCCCCAGATCGGTGAGAGCCGGGGTATTTGGAGGTTTTTAAGCAGAGGCTTGATGGCCCTCTGACAGCCATGCTGATTCTGTGAACTTGGGCAGATCATGAGAAGGAAGGGCCGCACTAGTGCTTAGTTCTCGTGGCCCATTCTTACACGCCCAAGGAAATGCCGATCGACGCTGAACTGCAGGCTGTGGAAGGTCGGTAGTTCAGCAGTTCGAGACCCGGGTTGCCGCATGACGGAATGAGCTCCCGTCTCTAGTTCCAGCTCCTGCCAACCTAGCAGTTCGAAAGCAAGAAATTGCAAGTAGATAAATAGGTACCACTTCAATGGGAAGGTAACAGCGTTCCGTGCGCCTTGGTGTTTAATCGTGCCGGCCACATGACCACGGAAGTGTCTTCGGACAGCGCTGGCTCTTCGGCTTGGAAACGGAGATGAGCACCGCAACCCTAGAGTCGGACTCGACTGGCTTTCGAGCAAGGGAACCTTTACCTTTACTTTACTTTGGGGTCAGGAAGCAAATTTTCTCCAGGCCAGTTTGGCCGGGGATCCTGGAAGGTTTTTTGTCATCTTCTGGGCGTGGAACAGGGGTCACTGCGGGTGTGGAGGGGGAGGGATTTGTGAATTTCCTGCAGTGTGCAGGGGGTTGGACTAGATGACCCCGGGGGTCCCCCTTCCAACTCTATGATTCTAGGGTTTGTTGGTTCAAGGACAGAAAGGGATTTGTGTTGTGTGTGTGTGTGTGTGTGTTTGTTTTTTAAATGATGCCTTTTATGGCTATTCTCTCCAGTCTCCTTTGGGTATTTGGACCACAAATACATTCTTGAATCAATAAATTCCCTCCCCAGCTTTTGGAGAGGAAGTCCAGCGAGATGGGTTGCTAGGCCGAGACCCTGTGAAGCAGATAAGCAAAGAGTCAAACAATGGGAGCAGACACACCCCAGAGGGCCTTGCGATGACTCACTGGTTGAATCCAAAGCCAGCAGCCTCTCGTCTGGCAACCAGGAGACAAACTGAATACAGCACGTAATACACAGAGAGATGGGGGGGGGGGAAGCAGTAGGGAGAGGAGAAATGAGAAGGTAGGAGGGGGTCCCTGGCATTGCTCCCTCTAAGCTGTGGAGTCTTGTGAGCAAAAATTCTACTTTGTGAGCTACTGGCATTAAAGCTGTGAGCGAGCGACTTGGCTGCTGCATAAATTATTTTGCTCTGGAGCCACCTTTCCTGAGCTAAGACCAAAATGTGTGAGCCGGAGGCTAAAAAACTGTGAGATAGCTCACACTAACTCAGCTTAGAGGGAACACTGGTCTCTGGCACTAACCTGATGTTGCTCCCCTTTTCAGAAGGCCCCCGGTTGGTGTTTCAGTTGCTGCCAACCGGGAGTCCCGTTCCATCCCACTCTTCTTGTGCCATCCAGATGCCGCTGTGCCCGAGGAAGGAAGATCTCAAGGCGGCGACAGCGTCTCCGATCCCAGAGGCCCTGCGGCCACAAAGAAGGCCCGGAACGGAGCAGAGGCGGCAGCATCTCCGGGAGAGGGGGATGGCAAGGGTAAGCGGGCCACAGTGGCTGAACTGATGTCCAAAACTCTCAGCCAGACAAAGATTTTGGCAGCCTAGTCCTTGGGGTGCCTGATAGGTGACTCACAGTAAGAACTGAGACACAAAACCGGCAGTCTCGCAAAGCGGACCTCGGAGGCCGCTTGGGGCCACTGTGTCATATTAATAGCTTTGGCAAGCGAGAAACTTGCTTTAAAACACAATCAGTGCTGATGACTGGATCTCAGGGCAAAATCCTATACTTGGGAGTTGCTCTTTAAGTCGTCTGCACAGCCCTGTTTCATGCCTGTCTCCTTCTCTCCCAGGAGAGGCTGTGAAGACGTTGATCGTGAAGGGGAAAGCTCCTGTGGACCCAGAATGCACTGCAAAGATAGACAAAGTAAGGCACTGGCTATCCTGAATGTTGGCGCTCCGCCATCTTGGAACCTAAGCAAAGCCATCTTGGAGGTGGAATGATAAATGGGTCTTTTGTGGCCCACTGACAGCAGATCGCTTGGGACATTGCCGGGCGGGGGCAAAACAACCTGTCCTTGGGGAGTTTTACTTTAGGAGCAGACAACAGGTGCCCTGCCCCCCCCCCCAAGCCCAGTCGTGTCCCTTGTGAGGAACACTCTGGGGCTCCAGTTGGAAGGAGCAGCAGTCACCCTAAGGGGACTTTGTGGGGTGATGACAGCATTCGTTTGCCATCCAGCCCAACTTTTTGAAAGCTAGTTGCTGACTAAATGCACCACCCGTGTGCAATACCATGCGATTGTGTGACCACACCCATCCCCATGTGTACATTTTCAGGTCGCCTCAGTGTGGCAATTTTGAGACTTAAACCAGCCTTCTTGTCAGGTTTTTCTCATTCCGTGGCAAAGAAGGGTGGGTGCCTGAAGCATCTAGCTTATAGTCCCTAACAATGTTCCCTCTAAGCTGTGGAGTCCTGTGAGCAAAAATTCTTCTTTGTGAGCTACTTTCATTAAAGTTGTGAGCAAGTGATTTGGTTACTGCCAATGCTCCCTCTAAGCTGTGGAGTCTTGTGAGCAAAAATTCTACTTTGTGAGCTACTGGCATTAAAGTTGTGAGCAAATGATTTGGCTCCTGCTTAACCTAGTTTGTTCTGGAGCCATCCTTCCTGAGACGGAACAAAAATGTGTGAGCTGGAGGCTAAAAAAATGTGAGCTAGCTCACACTAACTCAGCTTAGAGGGAACACTGGTTACTGCATAGATTAGTTTGTTCTGGAGCCTTCCTTCCTGAGGTAAGACAAAAATGTGTGAGCCGGAGGCTAAAAAAACTGAGCTAGCTCACACTCACTCGGCTTAGAGGGAACACTGGTCCCTAAAGCTCTGTGAACCTGTGTCACTATGTCATTTTTTCTTTCTTTTTTTGTCTCCTCTCTCCGCTTCCTGCCGATAACAGGCTCACGTTTATTGTGAGGGAGAGGACGTTTACGATGTGATGTTAAATCAGGTGAGCAGAGGATGCCAGTTTGTTGAAGCGAATCAAAGCAGCAGGGCCCCCCGGGAGGGTTAAAGCAGGGTGACCATCTTGGCGGGGCGGCCTGTGTGGAAGGGGAGCTGCCTGTTAAAATGGCTGTCCTGGGCTCCTTGGTGGTCTCCTCAGTCATATCTCCAGGATGGATGGCTGTTCCCAGGGCTATTTCTGGGCAGGAACGCACAGGAACGGAGTTCCGGCTGGCTCCCGAGTCTGGCTCCAGCAGGAACTCATTAGCATAACAGGCCACACCCAACAGCAGGAACTCATTAGGATTGGCTACATTAGGGGTGTGGCCTAACATGCATAGGAGTTCCTGGAACAAAAAAAGCCCTGGGTTTGGACAACAAACAAGGTAAACAGAATAAGAAGCAAAAGGTGGGTGTGGCTGGATGAGCGCACTTCTAGTAACATGGGAATGCGGCCTAATGTGCTAATGAGTGGTGCAATCAGGGGTGTGGCCTAATATGCTAATGAGTTTCTGATGTTGGGTGTGGCCTATTATGCTAATGAGTTCCTGTTGGACTTTTTCTACAAAATAAGCCCTGGCTGTTCCACATCACATAAGGTCCCAGGTTCAGTTCCCGGCCCATGCTCCCTCTAAGCTGTGGAGTCTTGTGATTAAAAATCCTACTTTGTGAGCTACCGGCATTCAAGTGGTGAGCGGGCGATTTGGCTGCTGCGTAAATTAGTTTGCTTGGGAGCCCCATCCTTCCCGAGCGGAGACAAAAATGTGTGAGCCGGGGGCTAAAAGACTGTGAGCTGGCTCACACTCACTCAGCTTAGAGGGAACGCTGCATCCTGGCATTTGCAGTTAAAGGATCTGGCAGCAGGTGATGGGAAAGACCTCAGCCAGAGTCCCTGGAGAGCTGCTGCCAGTCCAAGCAAATACTGACCCTGATGGACCAAAGGTCTGGTTCTTTGTTAGGCAGCTTCCCGCATGACACTCATGCGCAAGACGCTTTATATAGCAAGATTGAAGCAGAGGTCCATCAGTGGCTATTAGCCACAAGGTATAGATAGGGGCTCTGGGGCGAGTGATGCTCTGTCTTCTTGGTGCTTTGGGGGGGGGCAACAGTGGGAGGGCTTCTAATGTCCTGGCCCCACTGGGGGACCTCCTGATGGCACCTGGTGTTTCTGGCCACTGTGTGACACAGAGTGTTGGACTGGATGGGCCTTTGGCCTGATCCAACATTGGCTTCTCTTATGTTCTTCTGTAATATGGGGGTAAGGGGTGGGAGAACCATCCAGGAGGTAGCTGCTTTTGAGGGAACCGGGAAGCAGGTGCCCAAAAGATGTATGTTCGCATCCTGAATCCTGCCTTCATCTTTTTGGGCCCTCCCAGACAAATCTTCAGTTCAACAACAACAAGTACTACCTCATCCAGTTGTTGGAGGACGATGGAGCACGAAGCTACAGTGTCTGGATGCGCTGGGGGCGCGGTAGGTCCAGAAGACACGGGTCTTGGTGGCTGCCAAAGAGCACGAATAGGCTTTAAAAACGTGGGTGTGGGTGTGGGTTTGAACTTAAAAGCCAGTTTGGTGTAGTGGTTAAGAGTGGCAGACTGTAATCTGGAGAGCCAGGTTTGATTCTCCACTTCTCCACATGCAGCCAGCTGGGCGACCTTGGGTCAGTCACAAGTTCTCTCAGCGTTCTCTCAGCCGCACCTACCTCACAGGATGTCTGTTGTGGAGAGAGGAAGGGTAGGCAATTGTAAGCTGCTTCAAGACTCCTTTGGATAGTGAAGGGTGGGGTGTAAAACCAACTCTTCTTAATTTCTTAAGAGTGAGACAGGCCTGGGCCCTGTTCGGTCATCATGTCCGATCTTGCTGCTGGACAGTGCTGTGATGGGACGATTATGGAGGATATGTCCATGGGTGGCAGTTAGGCACAACAGCTGAGGAAGGAGTCTCCCAAGTCCAGGAGGAGTCTACCTCTTGTGAACAAATGACTAAGACAGTCAACAAGTGAAAGCTGTTGGCTTCGTAGACCACTTAATGGGAGCATTGGGCTGGTCACTGTCAGGCAGAGGATTAGGCTGGATAGATCTCTGACCTGACTTAGCATGGCAAAGCAATTTTTGTTGTTGTTATATGACTCTTCCAGTCCAAACTATGTAGGGGCTTATGGATGTGTAAACAGTATTTCCCAGAAGCTAGGACTCCTGGGTTTCCCCCCCAGAGCCGTAAGAAATGACTCATTCTCTCCTGCCGTGTGTATGTGTGTTCGGAGCTCACCCCCCATTTTTTTCCTCAGTGGGTAAACCGGGTCAGCACACCCTCGTGAGTTGCGCTGGAGACTTGAGTAAGGCCAAAGCCGTTTTCACCAAGAAGTAAGTAGAGCCGGAACTCGGAGGATTCCCCATCTAGTCCAGAGTTCCCTGTCTCTGAAGTGATCTTGACCTTTTCCTTCTGTTTCTTCTAGATTCTTGGATAAAACTAAGAATGAGTGGGCCAAGCGGGGTAACTTCCAGAAGGTTCCGGGCAAATACGACCTTCTCCACATGGACTATGAAGCCCATGATGCAGTGAGAAATTGGGAAAAGTTGGGGAGAGGGGAGAATGAAGAAAAAGGGGTGCTCTGCCAACTCAAGGCTCTTGTTGACATTCCCACCAGGGTGAAGAGGAAGCCACTTCGCAGAAGACAATCTCGTCTCCCAAGCCAGCATCACAGCTGGATCCACGGGTGCAGGCCTTGGTGGAACTGATCTGCAGCATCCGCACCATGGAAGAGATGGTTGTGGAGATGAAGTATGACACCAAGAAGGCCCCTCTAGGTGAGTGACCCTAGCCGGTCACTTCCGAGTTTTAGCTCAGTGACTCTGAAGAGATACAGCAGGGAAGGGGGTAGGGAATGACCTTTTAAAGGCTGTTTTGAAGGTAGAATTGTGAATACAGATTTCAGTTCCTCTGTAGTGGCTGGGCATCTTTAAAGAAATCTGTTCTACCCCTTCAGGAAACATTCTTAGTGAAAGTAAGTGCTCATAACATCAGTGCCAGTGTTTGCTGGAATGCCCTGTAAGTGGGAGAATAAGGAAGTTACCATTTTGTGTTCTAGAGCTTTAGTCAATTAAGAGCCAGTTTGGTGTAGTGGTTAAGTGTGCAGACTCTAATCGGGGAGACCCGGGTTTGATTCCCCACTCCTCCACTTGCAGCTGCTGGATGACCTTGGGCAGGCCATAGTTCTGTCAGAGGTGTTCTTGAAAAAGAGCAGTTTGTGTCAGAGCTCTCTCAGCCCCACCTACCTCACAGGGTGTCTGCTGTGGGGAGGGGAAGGGAAAGGAGATTGTGAGCCGCTCTGAGACTCCTTTGTGTAGTGAAGGGCGGGGTGTAAATCCAGTCGTCGTCTTCTTCCTTCCTGCCTCCCATTTGTCTCCCGCAACAGGAAAGCTGACAGCTGAACAGATCCGGGCCGGTTACCAGTCGCTGCAAAAGGTGGAGGCCTGTCTGAAGAGGAAGCAGACTGGCCGCGCCCTGCTGGAGGCCTGCAACGAGTTCTACACTCGGATCCCCCACGATTTTGGGTCGGTGCCTCCGCGTCAGTCGAGGAGGGGAGGGCCTTCCGTTGCCTTCGGGGGGGGGGGGACTGCATCACATGACCCAAGGCCGGGTTCTCTCCCTCCTGCATCTGTTGCTCTCTCCCCACAATCCACACTCTCCCAATGTTAACTCACTTTGGTGGCGGTAGTAACAGAAGGTGCCTCTTTCCCATCCCTGCTCGTCTCAGACTGATGCCAGTCGAGGGTGGAACCAGACGTGGATTGGTTTTGTGGTTCTTTTCCAGGCGGTTCAGTTACCAAGCGGCAGCCACTAGACTGCAAGTCGAAGGATGAGACGGGGGGGGGGGGGCTTTCCAGCCCTTTGCCTTCCTGCTGTTTCCCTCTTGAAAGCTTCACACTCCCCTAGTGAGGCAGATTTTTGGGATGGAGGACATCTCCAGTGGGAAAATGTTCTAAGCGGCAATAGCAACGTCTTCCTGTGCTGGTCTTCCCCCATTTAAGTTGTAGGCCCAGGGGCCACACTCCCCCACCCCACCCATAACCTTAAGTCCTGAAACTAATCACAGCTCTCATAAACTTGTGAATGAGAGAGGAGGTGGTGTATGTATGTGTAAGAAGTTGTGCTCAGTCCTGTCTTTCCTTAAGGTAAAGGTTCCCTTGCTCGAAAGCCAGTCGAATCCGACTCTAGGGTTGTGATGCTCATCTCCGTTTCAAAGTCGAAGAGCCAGCGCTGTCCGAAGACGTTTCCGTGGTCATGTGGCCGGCATGACTAAACCCCAAGGCGCACGGAACGCTGTTACCTTCCCACCGAAGTGGTACCTATTTATGTACTTGCAATTTCTTGCTTTCGGACTGCTAGGTTGGCAGGAGCTGGGACTAGAGACGGGAGCTCACTCTGTCATGCGGCACCTGGGTCTCGAACTGCTGAACTACCGACCTTCCACAGCCTGCAGTTCAGCGTCTTAACCACTTGAGCCACCGCAGCTCCTTTCCTTTTAAGAGTCTGCCTTTTCTCTTCTTCCACAGGCTGAAGACTCCCCCATTGATAAAGTCAGAAGAGGAGTTGCAAGAGAAAGCGCAGCTCTTAGAGGTAAGAATACCTGCATGGGGCAGGACGGTTAAGGATGGGAAGTGGGTCTGGCAAGGTGGGGGGGGAGACTTTTGACCACCCAGGGAGGGCCCAAGGCCAGGTGGGCAGATAACGTCTGTGCCCTGGGGCCTATTGAGCTTTTCTTGCAGGTAGGCCACCCTCCCTGAGAGCTATTGGGGGTGGAGGGCTCTATTCTCATACAAATGGTAGACAGAGCCTGCTTTTTGTAGGGTGAACAACCTGTAAAATGGTACAGATTTAAGATAACTTGTTGGGGATTCATTTCTTCAGTGAAAGGTGGTGGGATTCACAGCTCCTGTTCCATGTGGCCGCTCTTTCCTTATGTGGACAGTCGCCTGTTATTCGGGGTTAAAAGAAAGGCCACTTTTCTTATTCTCTGAGGCACAGTTGCTTCACATCTAACAGCGGTCACCCCTTATTAAAAATATTCAGATATGAGTTCTTCCTCACGCCGTTTTTTTTTTTAACCCATTAAGGCCTGTGGGTGGTAGTCACTTGAGACTGCAAAGTGAGCCTGTGGCCCCAGACTGGCTGAAGGGGGGATTCTCCTCCCCTCTGGACTATCAGTTTGGGGCTCCTGGCAGCGGAGGCTGGCTTGTCATTCGTTTGCTTTTGCCCCCCGAGGCCCTGGGCGAGATCCGCATCGCCATCAAGCTGGTGCAGTCAGAGCAACTGGCCCTGGAGCACCCGCTGGACCGGAGCTACCGCGGACTGAGCTGCCAACTGCAGCCCTTGGAGAGGGATACCCCGGACTTCCAGGTGGGTTGCGAGCAAGGGGGGGGGAGAGGCCCTGCCCTTGCTCGGAAAGACCTGTTGGGGAGTGGGTCCCACTCCGTGGTTTCAATTCTCCCTGCTTCTCAGGTATTAGAGCGATACCTGCTGTCCACCCATGCCCCGACCCACATGGATTACACAATGACCCTCCTGGAGGCCTTCGTGCTGGACAAGGGCAGTTCCGCCTTCCGCTCTGACCTGCCCAACCGGTGAGTGGGGCGGGGCTGTGCAGAAGGTCCCAGGTTCAATCCCCAGCATCTCCAGGCACAAGGACCAGGGGGTAGGTGAAGTGGAAGACCTCAACCGGAGAGCCCCGGGAGCTGCTGCTGGTAGACAGGACCGACCTCGATGGACCAATGGTCTGATTCAGTATGAGGCAGCTTCCATGTTTGAGTGGGAAGCTGAGTGGGCGGAGCAGGAGGAGGAACAGGCATTTCACCTCCAGTCGTAAGAACATAAGAGCAGCCAATGCTGGATCATCAGGCCAAAGGCCCATCCAGTCCAACACTCTGTGTCACACAGTGGCCAGAAATACCAGGTGCCATCAGGAGGTCCACCAGTGGGGCCAGGACATTAGAAGCCCTCCCACTGTTGCCCCCCCCCAAGCACCAAGACTACAGTGCATCAACTGCCCCAAACTGAGAGTTCCTGTCTATACATTGTGGCTAAAAACCACTGATGGACCTCTGCTCCATATGCTTGTCTAATTCCCTCTTGAAGCCATCCATGCTTGTAGCCGCCACCACCTCCTGTGGCAGTGAATTCCATGTGTTCATCACTCTTTGGGTGAAGAAGTACTTCCTTTTATCTGTTCTAACCTGACCGCTCAGCAATTTCGTTGAGTGCCCACGAGTTCTTGCATTGTGAGAAAGGGAGAAAAGTACCTCTTTCTCTACCTGCTCCATCCCATGCATAATCTTATAAACCTCGGCCCTTCCCCTTTCAGGATGCTGCTGTGGCACGGATCCCGCCTGGGAAACTGGGCCGGGATTTTGAGCCAGGGGTTGCGAGTGGCACCACCCGAGGCTCCCGTCACAGGCTACATGGTGAGTCTCCCACATTCCCCTGCTCTTGGATCTGTTCACACTGCGGCTGTCCCCGTCTTCATGGCCATGTCTCTCTCTCTCTCTCTCTCTCTATTTTTCCCAGTTTGGGAAAGGGATCTATTTTGCTGACATGTCCTCTAAGAGCGCCAATTACTGTTTCGCCACCCGTGAGAGAGACATTGGCCTACTCTTGCTTTCAGAGGTGAGACCCGCTGCCCTTCCCGAGCTTCTGGGGGGGGGGGGAAGAGTCACAGTGGCTCATGGACACGCCCACCTCCAATCTAGCTGTCGTCTTCTGGCCTGCACAGTTTTCCTGTCTCCACCTCCCTCCCGTTGCCCCATGAATTACGATAATTGCCCAGACACCGTTCACGTGTTCAGCTTAAGGTGTTCGAGGGCCTTACGCTCGTGAAATCCGCACTCGCCTTCTGTCCCCCTTGCAGGTGGCTCTGGGCGAATGCAACGAACTGCTGGAGGCAAATCCCGAAGCCGTGAATTTGCCGCCCCACAAGCACAGCACCAAAGGGCTCGGCAAGCTGGCCCCGGCCAACAGCACCACTCTGTGAGTTTTCCCGGGAAGGAGCGGCATTGGGGAAGGGGGGGACTGCTGTGACTGAACTCTTAAATTTTACAATGCAACTGTTTCTAGTTCTCGAGAAATCAGACGTGTAACCTAAATAATGCTTAGATCTGAAGGCCAAAGTAGGGATTGAGTAAGATTTCCAGTGGGCCAGGACTGCCTTGAGCTGTTCGTTTCATTTGCTAATGGAGACTGAGCACAGTGCTGTGAAGGAAACACCTTGTATGTTGCTGTTCTTGATATAGACCATGGAGGCATACCTTTTGTATGCTGTGGGGGGGGGGGAGATGGTATGTGGAAAAAGCCGCCTGCTTCTGCACCCCTCTTTTCTTTCCTGTCATTAAACATTACTGTTGCACAGCTAAAGCACTACTGCCACTTTCTGTCACTGAGATAGTGTGTTCACAGCAAAAACACACAGCATGAATCCAAGAGAAGGCTCACAATTTTAGCGCTCTGGTTATAAGAGAAGGCACAGATGAACTCATACTTGTGAAGAACATTTGTGCCATAAATCCTGCTCTTTTTGCCCCTGCCTGTGAGGGGAGACAGATGCCAACCAAGCAGGGCCTTTTCCTTGCTGGCACCTTGTCCTTGAAACGACCTTTCCCTTGAGGCTCATCTGTTGCCTCCCTTAACTGTCCTTCGAGCATTAGGCCAAAACGTTCTATTTCCACCTAGGCTTTTAAGCGAGGGGTTCCCTCCGCGTCTACCCTGAGGGCTGTTTTGAGCTGGCGTTTTAGACTCCTGGAAGTTTGTAATGCCCCTGACTGATAATTCTTATCAGTCAGTTCTTCACTATTGTTTTTCCATTTGAGGGCTGCCTCAAGCATTGTGCGATGTGTTTTTCCCCTCTTTCCTTCATGGGCAGGCATGAGGCTGTTGTTCCTATGGGTCCAGTCGGGGAGACAGGTGTGGTAAACCCCCACGGCTACACCCTGAACTACAATGAATTCATCGTCTATGACCCGCAGCAGGTGCGGATGAGGTATCTCCTCAAGGTGCACTTCAATTTTACTCAGCTCTGGTGAGAGCGGGCAGGTGAAGACTGACGGAAGGAAGACAGATTCTTTTCCCGCCTTTTTGAGTGCCTTCAGCTAGAGGGAGACTTAAAAGGATCAACCCCTTGCTGCTGATTGACGTTCCTCTGACACAGTCCAAGAGAGCACCTGAAGTCCTCTTTGGGGGGAAAGGCGGGTTAAAAATGCCACAAACAGAAGTCCTTGCTGCTTCAGTGAAACGTGACCCAAGATGCCAGACTCGGAAGTGGACTGCTGCGACCACCTGTGGCTGTCAGAAATGGGCTCCGTGGTGTGTGTGTGTGAGGGCGGAGCAGGAGACATATTTCAAAAAGATTGGAAAGGTCTTCTCTTTTACTCCTGCTTGTTATTATTTTAAAAACTGGTTAAAATAAAAAGTGTTGGTACTGATAAGGTTGCACAGAGTACTACTAGTTTCCCCTCCCCAAAGGTGCCAGTATTAATATCAGGGAGTACAACTACAAAAAAGCCCTGATTCAGACCACTTGGGGGGGGGGGGGCAAAAACGTGAAGTTTAGTCAAGAATGACAGACAATGGGAAGAAATGCCTGGGTCTTGAATTTTCTGCCCATCAATTGCTGTAGACTTTATTGCATTTTGACTGCAAGGCAACCCCATTCATATAATCGGTCACTAGCACATCAGTTTCCTACAGTGCCATTCTACTCTCCACACAAGCTAAACCAAGGCAGGCCACAGGCAGGAGAACAACGAGGCACAAACCCGACACTAAGAACTGCAGCAGTCGGAGACCAAACATTTCCACCACTGCTGCTTTCAGCATATTAACTTTATTCATCTCATCTTTGTTCTCGAGCTGTTTGGCCCCAACACAAAACGCACCACCAAATCAACCAAGATGCAGGACTTGAATGTGTTTTACGTTCACCCTTCCAACTTGGAAGCACGGAATGGCTGGCTCCGGAATGCGGTCGTCAGCCGGAATTGTAGCTCATGCAAGGAAGAAAAAGCTGGAGCGTCTCTTCTTCCCTCTCAAGCGCTGAGGCTGCTCCATTCCAGGAAGTAGATGTTGCCCAGGGTGTCGCCCATGAGGAAGAGAGGTGGGTCCAACAGAGGACAAGGTTCAAGGTGGGAGATGGGGGCGTGGCATCGGAACTGACCCAGCTGTAGCCCAGACAAAACAAATTGATATGCGGGATAAGGACAGGGGCAAGACTGAGGGAAGAGAATGTGGCCAGATGATAAAACCTGGATCTGAACAGGACTTAGTGTTAGCCACTGTCACAGGTGATGGCAAGGTCGTACAGAAGTGAATTTCCTCCATTACAATAATTTTGTCTGGATAGAAAACTTGGTAGCAGAGGGAAAAGACTTGTAACCTAGCTTTCTCGATGTGCTAGTTTTCTATAGGCGGGGTGTTTTTTTTAAAATGGACACTGTATGAGTACGTCCTGCTGCAGACTGAAGTGGTACAGACCAGCTGCAGGTGTACCACTTTAGAAAAAGTGACATCTTGGGTGAAAGAAGGTAAGCTTGGGATGGGGACCAAAAGAGTTGGAAAATTTCTAAGTAAACAGGGACAGAGCGAGGATGGACACACAAGGAAAATTTGGCTGTCCTTCCGTGATAGTCATAGGACAAGATGGCTTGGTCCTCCTGAGATAGCCCCCAGGCATGGGTGGAACAGAGGTGGTGGGTAAAGGTCAAACCTAAAGGATTGCATTATATCTCCTTTTGATAATAGGTTTAGATACCCATGATTGCTACTGTACATAATTGTTATGTTACACTAGAGTTTAGCATAAAGGGAGCAGGTGCGCTTGTCTGCTTCTGGAGTTGCTCTCAATGCAAATTTGGATATTTTTGTAGGGTTAGGCTTTTCTTTTTATTAGTCCGTCCCCCAACGATTAGATTTAGTTAGTTCAGCATCTGGAAGCCTGGGAACCAAATCTTGTTGGTCCACCTACTGTTATTTCTGCTTATTTATTTATTTATTATTTAGATTTTTATCCCGCCCTCCCCGTAGGCTCAGGGCGGCTTACAAGGCACACTGCCAATATAGTACATCCATAAAACTTTAAACTATTAATATTAAATAATAAATAGTATCAAATATTAAAACATCATGTATACAAAGCAGTAATCGGTGCTCACTTCCTAATAACAAGATGGCGATCTCCTAAAATCTCATCCTCTTTATCAAAGTGCCCACATCGTGATGACCCTGTCCACAGGCTTGGGGCATAGATGGCACCATAATGATGGCGGCTCCTATTCGAATGCCTGGTGGAAGAGCTCCGTCTTGCAGGCTCTGCGGAACTGTGCTAGGTCCCGCAGAGCCCTGATCTCCTCTGGGAGCTCGTTCCACCAGATAGGAGCCGCCACCGAAAATGCCCTATTCCTGGTCGTCATCAGTTTAACAACCCGGGGACCTGGGACATCCAACAGGTTCTGAGTCCCGGACCGTAGTGCTCTTGGGGGCATAAGCTGTTGCTATTGTTTCCTGCATCCACTGTTACCTGCATCTGCTGCATCTCCAATGGACTCGAACTTTGTTCCTGAACAAACCAGATATGCTACAACTTTACATCTATGGGTTACCAACGGACTTTGGCTTGTCACCATCCCCTCCACCTGCTTGGCATGTCACCGCTACACATGCTGTCCGCCATTGTGTGACTGGACTGGTCTAGATCAGTGGTCTTCTATGTGTCATAACATCTTTATTTTTAATAAAGACATTATGAAAGGGGGGAATTGTTGGCAAGTGTGCTTATAAATGTGTTTTATCTGTACTGTGCTGATGCTGGAATGTCTGAGATGTATCTGCATTTGGGTGTGAGTTTGGGAATGCTGTGTAGTATGTTGCTTTGAGTGCTTGCATCTGGAAGCTGCTGTGCCCATGTGCTGCTTGCACCAACATGCTAATGAGGACACGCACACACCTACCCAACCTGCCATGGGACAAAGAAGGCTTTCTCCATTATGCTCAGCCACAAGGACTCTGACAAACAACAACTTTGCCACCATAAAGGAGCTTCTGGAATGGCACGTAACCCTTATCTGGTTTTGAATCACAAGAGTGGACATCCTGTTTACTGGTTCTGGACCAAGCCAGGCCATCTGCAACTCAAAGGTTTCTATGGCAACACAACTTTGACACCTTGGCCAAATGGCTCCATTGAAGTTTAGGGTAGAATTTGAATATTGACCCCCTCGCTCTAGATAGGTACATCACATTCCGATACCCAATAGGTATAAGGACATGGGGCGGACCAAGGACAGGAGGTTGGCATTAGGCTAACACCTAACAAAGGTAATATAAGGCTAGGAGCATCCTTTGTCTGGTGCTAGCCGCCTTTTACCCCACCTTTCTGTAACAAGTTGTGCCAGCTAGTAAGCAAGCTAGCTAGCCATTCACCCCCACACACACACACCTAGGCAACTTAAGCTCTGCTAAGGGTAATCCTCACGTGCTCTCTTGGACTGCAGCCAAGAGGAACCCACACGAGTTTGGCTGGTCCACTCGTGTGCAGCAGAGTTCCTTTTGCTAGACCTTTTGTTCCTGTTTTCTTCATTGGGAAAGACCAACTTCATTTTCTGGAATCAGATAAATATCAATCGCTACCCTTCTGTGTATTACCTCCCTGTTAGTCTGAAGTTATTATTTTTCATACTAATTTGTTTTCCATTTCTATTATATCTAAAGGAACTTGTGAGTGTGTGTGAAAGAATCTGTTTTTGTATGACTGTGAACAATATTACTTAGTAAAGACAACCATTTATTCTTTAAACATCCAGTTGTGTTGTCTCTTTATGGGGAACAGAACAGTGTCTGTCTGACTCATTCTCTGTATACAATTGGTGTCCAAAGAACCTATTTTTAAGCCCCTGTCGTAGATAAGACAGATTTGGACAACGGATTAATCTTTATCAGAGGATTTCCGGTATCACTGTGTATTTGGCTACCAAAATAGCTGTGCCTGAATAAAAGCCAATATTATTCAGCTTTTATTTGGGCATGGCTGGATGGCATTTAAAGAGACTGTTGCCACGGTGGCATAACTCAGCAAGCATTTAAAAGTTTAAATCCCTTCTCTATTATACCCTATGGAGACAGTCCCCATAGGATATAAAGGACCCAAATAAATTCGGGGTTCCTGAATATTTACCCAATTTCCAATACAAAACCAATATTGGTATTCGGGTCCAATAGATCTGAATTGGGGGGAAACAAAAAAAATTTTTGCACACCGCTATATGTAACATCCTATAAAGAACCCTGGAAACCATAATCCTATGTTGCACTGGTGGGGATACTCTAAAAATGCAACCTGTGCAGTGATAAAGGGGCTGGTCCCCCTTGGGGTCACTTACCAGCTTCATTGTGCTGCTCTCCCAGATTTTCACATCCCGGTCATGGGATGCTGTTACAATCTTGTCTCCAAGGATATGGAGAGCTGTAATTTTGTTGTTGTGAATCTAAGAAACAATAGACACAAGGCTGAAATGGCTACAAAGACAGCTTGGGTCCCACTTATGGTACTCTAGGTCCCTGGTGAAGGAAGTCCCACATTTTAAAATACAGAAAGGCATGTTCAGAAACACTTAAGTAATGCAAAAGGCCCTGAGGACAGCTTTAGCCCATCAAAAGCATCGGGATCTAGGTACCGAAACAGCAAAGTCAGGTACCAGTGAAAACTGAAGATGCAGCCTGGCACATATGTCCTAACCCCCATCAGCAGTCTCAGTGAAGTCCAGGCGAGGTTTCCATAAGGGGACCACGCCCCAAAGCAGTCAAGGATTCAAAATATGCTCCAATCCCCATCCTGGGTCCCTTTATCCCATCCAGCACAGCTGCTTCCCCCTCACCTTTCTCCTCTGCTGCCTGTCAAGCACCCACTCAGGTAAGAATGGGTCCTTCGGTCCCTCCCACCGGGTCTGAGTCCACAGGCCTCCTTCACTGTCCGCGAAGAACAAGAACTTATCTGTTGTAAAAGGAGACAAGCATTACTGATGTCACCTTCTGCCCACTTCTTTCTTTCCCGCCCGTGCCCTTCATCTGGATCTGCCCCGTAACCAGCCAACAGCGCATGCAATGCCAGTCACCCCCTGCAGTCCTACACAGGGCTGGTGCGAAACTGACAGCCAGCCTCCCACTTAAGAACCTGACTGCGTCTCTGGCGGTGGAAAGTACCGTCAAGTCACAGCCGACTTACAGCGACCCAACAGGGCTTTCAAGGAAAGAGACAAAGAGAGGTGGGTTGGCCATTGGCCTGCCTCTGCGTAGCCACTGGCGAGATCAGGAGAGCATGGGCCGTCCAGGTTGGAGCACGTATTCCTCTCCTCTGATCAAAGCTCTTTTGACCAAATCTCTCAAGAGGTCATGTTAAACGTCATTGTCGAGATTTTATACCCAAACAATACAGAAAATTTAGTGACAGTGAGGATAATATTAGGAGATCTATCAGATAAAAGGAGTGAGATTATCTTATAGTGGGGCTAAAAGGAAATATTGTCCAAATTGTACTTTAAGAATCAGTTCCTGGGTGTGGCATGCAGGGGGCATTCCAATACAAAAAATGCACCAACGTACCAATCTTCCCTAAAGAACAGTCACACAAACGCTCTGAAAAGGGGGTCCCTGTTAATCCACCACTCATAACGGGTGGGGTTTTAGCCAAATCAATTAAAAAAAGTACTAAAGTAATTTGGTACAGACTAAGGGAAGGGTTGCAAAGATAAGGAAGAACATGCCCTGCTGGCACGAAAACATGTACTCAAATAATCTATCTCCTGGATATGCTTCCTAATGACATCACAGCTGTAGGACCAAATTCCTGAAGCATGTCGGGAGGAGCCAGTATCTAGCTCCCAGATTTTAAAAGTGCACGTGATCACTCCCAAAGGCAGACGGGTCCCAAAGGCTTCTCTGGGAGTCTTAAAAAACAACAACAGTGTCTGTGTGTCTCCACCATGAAGACTAGAAACTCGCATTTCAAAAGGAACCTGGAAGCTGTCTGAGCAGACGCGCCCTCTCCCCCAGGAGCCATTCAGGGCTCACGTCCCCAGACAGAAAAGATCTCGCCCCGGCCTCACCCTTGACCAGCCGAGCCACGGTGACCCAGATCGATGCCCTTTCTTGTTCCCAATGTATGACCTCCATCTTCCACAGATCTGCCGAGTCCAGCTCATCTGCTGACTCGATAATCCTCTATGATACAAAAAAGAGGGGGGTGCAAGTCTGGTGAGGAAAGGAGATCAGACCCCCCCCCCCCATCCAGCTCTTGTTCAGCTAGGGTTGTCACTCCCCCAACGGGGCTGGGGGTGTGCCTGCTTTTGGGGGACCCGATCCACCATCCCCAATCCGGCTGGCAGGGGGAACTCGGCCCCAAAGTGCCCCATCCACACCATTGTCACACAGGGCATGTTGTGGGGGCACACGCCACTCTGTCATTTGAGGGAAATCTCTATGGTTATGATAAGAATTTTCCCTCAAACAATAGTGTCCCGCCCCCCCTGCAGCATGCCCTGCTCGATGACGTCACTTCCGGGCATGCCAAAGAGGTCCGGGCAGAGATGAGGACCTCCCATGGGCAGCCAGGTAAGACCCGGCAGCCTTACTTTCAGCCGAGCACCACTGACAGAAGAAATCCGACTTGGGCAACTGCTTCACCGCAGGAAGCTCACTTTAGGATCTGCTTTAGATAAGCAGAATTCCTGGAAATGGGAGGCAGGGACTGGCCGGAAAAGGGACCCAACCAGTTTTCCTGCTGGTGAAACAGGGAGACAGTCCCCCTTTTGACCACCCAAAAAGGTTATGCTGGGGATCCATGGGGCGAGTGTGGGGAAATGCCACTT
The DNA here is from genome assembly GCF_001447785.1 of Gekko japonicus. Taxonomy (NCBI): domain Eukaryota; kingdom Metazoa; phylum Chordata; class Lepidosauria; order Squamata; family Gekkonidae; genus Gekko; species Gekko japonicus. Next base: position 520,236 of record NW_015170318.1, on the reverse strand, counting down.
GTGCCGTGGGCTGGGATGAAGAGCAAAAAAAGCTGGCTGGCTCCATCCCAGTTCTTGGGAAGCGGCTGTGGCTCAGTGGCAGAGCATCGGCCCATCATGCAGACGGTCCCGGCTTCAATCCCCCAGCGTCTCTGGTTAAAAGGACCAGGCGGTAGGTGATGCAAAAGGCCTCTGCCTGAGACCTCGGAAAGCCACTGCCAGTCTGGGAAGACCATATACTGACTTGGAAGGACCAAGGGTCTGGCTCAGGGCAAGGCGGCTTCACGTGTGGGAGGGCTTTGATCTGGCCGACAGCTGCAGGAACAGGCTCAGGAGGCAGAAGGAACCTGATGTGTGTAAGAGCCTGCGGCAATTTCGGAGTTTGGGAGGACCCCTGGCTTCCGGCTGCAGCAGCTGCTCACCATTATGAACTGCCCAAGGTAATCTGTGTACCAGAGGTGAAGGATGCCCTCCTCGGATGCAGAGACGTCGAAGTACTCCTTGCCAAAGGAAACCCAGGGGTCCTCTCTGCTCCTGGGGGAGTGAGAAGGAAGAATGGTGAAGCAGACTATTTCTCCACCCCCTCTTCCCCCGAGAGCCGCTTCTCTCCCACACCTGCTGTTCCAGAAATCCTTGGCTTTGGGGTTGAGCAGCGAAAAGTCTCCATCAGCCAGACCTAGGACTACAGATCCACCAGGATGGGGCATCCAAGCGCAGACCACTGAAGGCTTCACTGCCGACTGGAGAAGCTGCCTGTGTGCCAAACTGAGCAAGGGGGGGGGGAGCATGTGCAAGAGAGAGATAAACATAATGCCATAGATATGCTGCAGGGGTTGGGATGTGGCACTCCTTGAAAAGCACCAAAAAGATGAAGGAAAGGAAGAGGAGATCAGAATTATACCCACCCTTCACTACCTGAAGGAGTCTCAAAAAGTGGTTTACAATCCTTTCCCCTCCCCACAACCATAGGCGTAATCTTCGTGGGGGCGGCGGGGCGTGAGCCCCCGCCGAAATTTTCAGGAAGGTACTCAGCCTCCCCCGGGAGCCACCCTTGCTCCTAGCAAAGCAATGCCTCTGGTCGAGCCCCAGCCCCCCCCGGGAAATTGGAAAGTCTACACCCTTGCCCACAACAGACACCCTGTGAGGTAGGTGGGGCTGAGAGAGCTCTGAGAGAACTGCCCTTGAGAGAACAGCCCTGAAAAGAACTTGTAACTGACCCAGGGTCACACCAGCAGCTGCATGTGGAGGAGTGGGGAATCAAACCCGGTTCTCCCAGATTAGAGTCCGCTCTCCTAACCACTACACCAACGATGAATTAAGGGCAGACCCCATGGGTGCTGCAAGTCACCCCTTTTGACCAAAAAGTCCTCCCTTGAACTAACTGAAAGATCCCCCAGGCTGACTTGGAGCAGTCAGGTTGAGCATTCTGGTTCCAGCTGTGGTCAGCCGGATGCTTCAGGGAATGCTCATAAGCAAGGGGATAGTCCTCTCCTGTTTACACCCAATAAGAAGGGTACACTATTCCTAAACACAGAGGATCTACTGCAGACTAACAGCCATTGAAACTGTTTGTCTCATAATTTATTAAAAAAACAGTGGCTTCAGATGAGGACTCTGCTTCAGATAAGGGGGCGGCAGCCCCTAAACAAGATTATCAATTGAGGAAAAGAAAGAACAAAGCAAAATAAAGGCTGAAGGACTCTGAATTGTGCCTTAAAACATTTAATGTTGGAATTTTCTTAAAATAGTTAAAATATGAGCTAAAAGCTAAATATATTAGCATAAATGACCATGTTAAACGTAATCTAAACATGTTAAGAATAACACTTATACAAGCTATTGTAAGGATCTCCTATACTTGGAATTTTATTTATTAGTGGTTTCTTTCCTGTATCCTTAGTTGCAGTTGTTTCCCCTTCCCTTTTTTTCTTTGTAGTTCATAGTCTTTAGAAAATGCAATAAAAAATCCCCTCTAGGGGTTAAAAAACAACAACAACAAAAACCCAGTGATCATCTTTTAGAGATTTGGACATGTTTTCCAGATAAACTGGTCTCCCCGCTGCTGTATTTGTATTCCTCCGCCTCTTTCACTCATTTCCACAGAGGAATCAGCAGTCCAAGGTGCAAAAATGCAGTTTGTCCTCTCTCGCAGCGCAGCATCAGACTTCCCTGTTTCCAGGGATTCCCTTCCTGCGCCACAAGAGGGAGCAAATTGCATACCACATACAAGCTTAGATCAGCATTTACAGCATGGCGTTTCCAGACTATGCCAAAAGAATTACTCCTGGGATGATGCTTGAAAATACCCCAGTAACTGTGTATTTGTATCTGTAAAACTTGGGGGGAGGATCTTTTCCATTATGTCATGGTCTGCCCATTGTACTGGGAACCGAGATGTAGCTTCTTTTTTTCTTTTCTTGTTTTTCTTTTTCACAACCAAACTTAGCTGCAGCCGTTTAGTTTTCATCAGACTAAATGACGTCATTATACCACGACGGTATAATCATTGACCTCGAGCCAGACATCCTGGAATGTGAAGTGAAATGGGCCTTAGAAAGCATTGCTAACAACAAAGCTAGTGGAGGTGATGATATCCCAGCTGAACTATTCAAAGTCTTAGAAGATGATGCTGTTAAAGTGCTGCACTCAATTTGCCAGCAAATTTGGAAAACGCAACAGTGGCCACAGGATTGGAAAAGGTCAGTATACATTCCAATCCCAAAGAAGGGCAATGCCAAGGAATGCTCAAACTATCGCACAATTGCACTCATATCACACGCTAGCAAGGTCATGCTCAAGATCCTACAAGCTAGGCTTCAACAGTACGTGGATAGAGAACTGCCAGAAGTACAAGCTGGGTTTCGAAGAGGTAGAGGAACTAGAGATCAAATTGCCAACAGTCGCTGGATTATGGAGAAAGCACGAGAGTACCAGAAAAACATCTACTTCTGCTTCATTGACTATGCTAAAGCTTTTGACTGTGTGGATCACAACAAACTATGGGAGGTCCTTAAAGAGATGGGAGTACCAGACCACCTCACATCTCTTTTTTTTTTTTTTTAACTCATTTATTTTCATTTTTCATTAAAAAAAACAGAAAGTAACATAATAAACAAAGTATCCTCTCGGAGTCTTATCCATCATGATCTAACCATTCGTACAAACGCTTCCATCTTTTTTCAAACAGTTTATCGTCTTTCCCTTTAAGTATTAAGCTTAGCTTATCTATTTCTGCCATTTCCAATAATTTACACACTAGATCTTCTTTCTTTGGGATATAGTCCTGTTTCCAAAATTTCGCTAGCAAAATTCTTGCAGTAGTAAGGATTATGACAATAATGTATTTATCTTCCCGCCTGTAGGCCTCTGGTAGCATATTTAGCAACATTATTTCCGGAGATAGCTGGATTTTTATGTTTATTAGTTTCCAGATTGTGTCTTGAATCATTTTCCAAAAATTTTGTACCTTTGGACACCTCCACCACATATGAATGAAGGTACCGATATTATTATGACATTTCCAACAGTTTTTAGGGAATGCTGGATTACACTTGGCTATTTTATCTGGCGACCAGTACCATCTATGGTATACTTTGTATATGTTTTCTTTGTAATTAGTGCTTCTTACCAATTTAATTGACTTCCAGGTTTTCTTCCAATCCTCTGCATTTATTTCATGCCCCACGTCTTTACACCAAGCTTTCATCGTATTAGAGGGCCCTTCCTGAACCCGGTCCTCCAATAACCATCTATACAGTTTTTGAATCATTTTATCATTGTTTGATGCCCATATTTTGTCTAACTGCAATTTCCCGTCTTCA
>NW_015170318.1:514716-514887 GCF_001447785.1 Gekko japonicus | reverse complement strand
AGCTGAGCTATTCAAAGTCTTAAAAGATGATGCTGTTAAAGTGCTGCACTCAATTTGCCAGCAAATTTGGAAAACGCAACAGTGGCCACAGGATTGGAAAAGGTCAGTATACATTCCAATCCCAAAGAAGGGCAATGCCAAGGAATGTTCAAACTATCGCACAATTGCACT
>NW_015170318.1:514405-514513 GCF_001447785.1 Gekko japonicus | reverse complement strand
CAACATTCGCTGGATTATGGAGAAAGCAAGAGAGTACCAGAAAAACATCTACTTCTGCTTCATTGACTATGCTAAAGCTTTTGACTGTGTGGATCACAACAAACTATG
>NW_015170318.1:504035-514329 GCF_001447785.1 Gekko japonicus | reverse complement strand
GATGAATCACGAGCGGGCATTAAGATTGCTGGGGAAAAGATCAACAACCTCAGATATGCAGACGATACCACTCTAATGGCAGAAAGTGAAGAGGACCTAAAGAGCCTCATGCTCAGGGTAAAAGAGGAGAGCGCAAAAGTGGGCTTGAAGCTAAACATCAAAAAAACTAAGATCATGGCATCCGGCCCCATCACTCCTTGGCAAATAGAAGGGGATGTTGTGGAAGTGGTGACAGACTTCACGTTCCTGGGATCCCAGATCACCGCAGACTGTGACACCAGCCATGAAATTAAAAGACGCCTGCTCCTTGGGAGGAAAGCGATGGCGAACCTAAACAGCATGATAAAAAGCAGAGACATCACCCTGCCAACAAAAGTCCGCATGGTCAAAGCAATGGTATTCCCAGTAGTCATGTATGGCTGCGAGAGTTGGACTATAAGGAAGGCCGAGCGTCGAAGAATAGATTCTTTTGAACTATGGTGCTGGAGAAGACTCTTGAGAGTCCCTTGGACTGCAAGAAGATCAAATCAGTCAATCCTAAAAGAAATCAACCCTGACTGTTCCCTGGAAGGCCAGATAATGAAACTGAAGCTCAAATACTTTGGCCACCAAATGAGAAGGGAGCACTCACTGGAGAAGACCCTGATGCTGGGAAAGATTGAAGGTCAAAGAAGACGGGGACGGCAAAGGATGAGATGGTTGGACAGTGTCATCGACGCAACGAATATGAAATTGAGCAAACTTCAGAGGACAGCGGAAGACAGGAGGGCCTGGCGGGAGCTGGTCCATGGGGTCGCGAAGAGTCGGAATCGACTGTGCGACTGAACAACAACAGTCCTTATGGGTGGCAGAATGATGATTGATCTTGAAAAGAGCCAAGGGAGCTCTGCCAATATTTGTGTTAAGCCCTATTATGAAGCAGACAAGAAGCTGAAATTGGACCCAAGGAACATAAGAGGCTTTAGCAGGGATGTTTTTCTCTGCCATAAAATGCAGGACCCTTGACCAAACAACCGTTCATAAGCCTTAGATGTATCCGCTATAGTGTTCTGGCTGACTTGTGTGAGTTTTTCTAAAATAAATTGATCCCAATTTTTTTTAAACCATGTTTCCACCAAAGGGGGAGAGCTGGATTTCCAGACTGAAGCAATAGTCAGATCCAGATGAAGGGCACGGGCGGGAAATTTAACTGTAAAACAGCAATGTTTGAGGGTGTGTATGTGTTTCTGGAGATGGGCATCTATATTTAAGATTGTAATTAATTTAAATACTGAGTGTGCAGCTTTTCAGAGGTTGTTATAATTTAAATCTAACTCAAATTCCAGTGCTGTAAGTTGTCTAATTTGTACATTGTTTTAAATTGTAATGGCTAATGACTGCACAATAAATTTTACTTACTTTAAAAAAACACTCTGTTTTTGCTCCTCGGACTGCCAATACCTCTGCAGAAACGAGAGACAGCAGCAGAGGAACACAGACGCAGGAGCGGGGAGACCCGTTTGTGCAGAAAACATCTAAGTTCCATGAATGATCACTGTCCAGAGAAGAACGTCCCCACTGAAAAGTACTGCGTTCGCCGCATGGAGAACTCGGACAACGACATGCTCTTGCACACGTTTATTGTACTTCACACAAAACTGCAAAACGGCCCTGCAAGGCCAACTATATACACACCCACCCAGCACACCCCTAGTCCCATTGGAGGGTTTGAATGTCCCACCAAAGTGGCTATTGGTTGGTGCTGGGGGAACTAGGATCCACTGTTCCTATTGTTCAGGGGAGCTAAGCTCCTGACTGTGCCATGGACTCCTAGTGGCGGTCCGCGTACATAACACCCACCCCGGTGGATGGCCATGAGGAGCTCTGCAAAGAGAGACTCTTTCCTCACTTATCTCTTTTCTCCCGAGGCTCAGCTCTCTCACGCCAAAGCAGGTTCTAGGGCTGAGGGAATCGAAGCCTTCAGGGGTGGGAACTGGATCCCTCAGACTCCCGCTTTCCCTAAGTCCGAGAAAGGGTGACTACCAGGACGCGGGGGCTGCTCTGCCTGGCCTTACCCAACTGTCCCGTCTCCGCATCCACTGGGGTTTATGTTCCAGAGGCTGATTCCACCGGCGGCTACAAGGACCGTGTGGGAGGAGGTGAAGGCCAAGGCGGTGATGCAGCAAGAGCCAACCTGGAAGGTGGAGAGAACAGAATCCTGGACAAAGCACTGCCTCACTCAGTGTATCACTCAGCCCAGGGACACTCGAGGAGAGCAACTGAGTTTATCCGATCAACTGCGACTTTTTACAGATGCTTCCATTTTTGTGTTTTGCTCCAGAGGTACATAACCTGAGAGCTCCTCCACCCGGTACCATTTCATCTTCGCTTTCTACTGCCCCCCCCCCTTCCCCAAGGGCTGCACATTGTCGCATTTTGACTGACTGATCCTGGAAGAGGTTATTTCCAGTGGATTTTTGGTTTTGGACTTTTGCTTTGGGATTAACACAGATAACAGGTGTGTTGGTTTGCAGTACAAGATAAGATTTAAAGTCCAGCAGCACTTTAGAAGACCAACAAGATTTCCAAAGCTCCTGGAGCTCTGACTCTCAAAAGCTTACGCCCTGGAGATCTTGTTGGCCTTTCAGGTGCCACTGGGACTCAACCCTTGCTCAGATACCAAACTGTGCTCATCTGTTGGCAGGCATCGGGGGTGTCGTCCCACCTGCTCCCTGCAGCCTGCTTCTCTTCCATTCACACACCAGAGGGAGCACTCACTACCGCCCTCGCCTGGCGCACCAGTTACCTTTGCTGTTGCCACCACCTTGCCTTCCTGCCACAGCGTCAGCTCTCCCCGTTCCCCACCGGACACAGCAAACTCCCCCGTTGGGGACCAGGCCACGGCTCTGATGACCCCACAAGGCTGCGGGAGGACTTTGACATCACCTGCCGGGGATCGAGCAACTGTCAAGTTTATCCGTGTGTGATTTTAAAAGCACATGGCCTGTGGACAGAGCCTGGGATGGGCGAGGGGCAGAGCCTAGGGAATTTTAGAAGACTAAAGAGGGTGGGACCTAATAGACTGCAGTGTGTGGCTAATGGAGGGCGGGTGGGTGGGGAATCCCAAGTTCCCTGACTCGAAACACCTGCTTTATTCGTTTAACAAGTTGCCTGGTGCCAGAGCCAGAGGGCCGAAACAGTCTACAGGCAAGCACCATTACCAATGGCTGACGGGCCTAACTGCCAACGGCAGACAGACGCGCCGATACAACAGTCTCGACTACCAACTATTCCCCTGAAGAGAAGAGAGCCAGGTTCTATGGCATGGTATACACCACCGTATGAAGAGGAAACTCTTATTTTAAAAAACGGAAGGGAGACTATTCTGTGGTACAATGTTCGCAGGAGTCTGGATTGTGGGATTCCCCCAGGAAGAAAATACAGTACTTATGACCGTCCGGAGGAGCCAATTTACTCCCGCAGCCTCTGCAACGATTAAAAAATCCCCACTTTTTCTTCTTTCCAGTCGTTTTCTCCATAGACTGAGAGACGTTAAAAGTCTGACCGGGAAGAGGGGGGGGGGGCAATGGCCCGAAAGCCTGAGGTAAATTTACCTCAGACGACGAAAAAACAAAACTCCCCCTCCTTTTTTAAATGACGAGAGGAAAGAAAACTGAAGTGAAACTGAGAGAAAAAAACAAAAGCCAATCGCTAAAAAGCAACGAAAACAGCGATCCGACCAGACCCTGGACATGCGCAGTGGGGCTCCTGCGCATGCCCGGAGGGACTGGGTGCGAAAATCCGTTAAAAAGAGCTTGTTACAGCACCGGCAGATCCAGCGCAGGCGCACTAGATCCCCATTGGTGTGAAGCACAGAGACCACGAAGAAGATTAAGCAGAACCAAGCCTAATTGACTGTAAGCAAATACTGCAGAATCCCTCCAGATAATTCAACTACAGAAGCCAAGCTGTATGTTCCAGCAGAAGATTGTCTAAGATTCCGGTGTCCCTCGGTCCCCCTACACACCCCCTAGTGCCCTTCTTGGACCACCTACATGCCCCCTAGTTGTCCCCCCCCCATCTGCTCACATTTGATCATGTGACGAGGATTCTAACCCAGCCTGCCCTTTAGGTCATCCACCCCAGTGTCTTCTTTGATTGGCAGCAGTGCTCCTCTAAGCTGTGGAGTCTTGTGAACAAAAATTCTACTTTGTGAGCCACTTGCATTAAAGTTGTGAGCGAGCGATTTGGCGCCTGCATAAATTAAGTCTGCCCTGGAGCCATCCTTCCTGAGCGAAGGCAAAAAAGTGAGAGCCGGAGGCTAAAAAGCTGTGAACTAGCTCACACTAACTCCGCTTAGAGGGAACACTGATTGGCAGCGGCTCCAGTCTCATGCAGGGAACTTCCCCGGGCCCTGCCACCCGAGATCCTTTTAAATTGGAGTGGAGATGCCAGCAATTGAACCTGGGACCATCTGCTAGGGAAGCCGAGCTTTTGGCATTCTTGTGAATTCAGAAGGGGATTTTGTGTAAGCGACACAGGTACTAACCATCTCTCTTCTGAAGGGCCCACAGCCGGGCTGTTTTGTCTTTAGCTATCGTCAGGAAAGAGGAAGACGTGGGAGAAACAGCAGCAGCACCGCAAACAGCAGCCGAGTGCCCAGAAAAGACTTGGGGTTGCTCCATCTGTCAATCGGAAGAAGAGGGTGACACCGTGATGCACCTGCATATCTCTGGGTTTGGGGCAAGGCGAGGGGGAAAACCAGCTAAGGAAAGGCATCGTTGCTACTCTTGTCTTGTCCAGCACTTTAATGGCTCCACACAGCCGACAAGGAGAAAAAATAATATCTGTTATGCAGGGGGTGAGAACAGGGTCCCTTTATGGGAACGGTAGTACACCTGCTCTGAGAAAACAAGCATACATCCTTCCCTACTCTGCTTCCAGCAATTGTCGGATTAAAACATTTCTGCTAATGGAACAGATCCAAAAGATCCAGCCAAAAGCTAAGCTCTTTTCAGTCCCGTTAACTTCAGCAGCAGAGTGCAGCAGCTACACAAATCTGAAACCAATGGGATAGAAAGGAATTTAAGTTTGGCTAGGCTGTACCCCTATCGGTGTGCTTCTTTAACTGAAGGGGTTTGCATCTCTTCTTAAGTTACGAAATGAAACATAATTCTGCTTCAGCTAACCTGTGCAAGGGATGCCATCCTCATGGTTTTGTTCAGGGGGGGGGGGGAGATTTACAAAGATTTACCCCCAGAGAGAATACGCATAGTTTGAAATACATAGGGTTTCTCTCAGCAGGTGAATTAAGTATTTTTTAAAATTCAATTGCAGCTCTGTCCCCTCCCCTCAATTTTGAAAGTGTTTTTCGGCAATGGTAATAGCAGCTTCAAAGGAAAACGAGACAAAAAAACCCGGTCTAAACAGGGATGTGCCCGACAACGAGCCACAAGAGGAACGCAGCACCAGCCCCCACCCCCTTACCACCAGGGGCTTCCAAAGGTTCACGGTCCCATCAGAGCCAGCAGCAGCCAACATAAATGCTTTTTCCCCTGCTGAAAGGAGAATGAGGAAGATTTCACACTGGGAGAAAGCAGGAGAGGGGAGACAGAGGAGACTAGCCCCACGGACAATCCCCACTTTAGAGGCAATTCCTCCGCACTTCAAAAATCTGATTTCTCGTCCTTGCTTTAGGTAATTTTATTTACTTCATTTGTATCCTGGCCCTCTCCCCAATGGAGACCCAAAGCAATGTGCATCGTTATCCTCACAGCAACCATCCTGTGAGACAGGTTAGGATGAGTGGGCGTGACTGGCCCAGCACCAAGCTTCCATGGTAGAACTCCGGCTTCCTGGATTCTAGTCCCCTTAACCACTGTACATATATTTTGTTGCAGATTTGCATTGCACATATGATCATCTTTTCAACATGCCCATGAATGTAACCTGCAACAGGTATTATATATTGGGCATTTTGTGACTTGACAGCCACTGGCCTTTTAGTTTTTGCGTTTAGAAAAAACTGAAAATTAAGGTAAATGTTTCCAAACATTTGCACAGCTACAAGCGCACTTTACAAGGCAGCTCCCAGCACCTCTGCAGGCTGATTCCACCGAAGCACTGCAAACTCAATGGCAACTGAGACCAGCACCTTAGCATATCCTCAGTAGGGCTGCAGGTTCAAGTCTTCTTAAACTGCTGCCCTGGTGGTCCTAACTGGGCCAAAAGCTGGGACAGAAATGCTGTATATAAAGTTAAATTGCTCAGATTTAAGGTCTTGCAAAAGCTGTGTGCGTGACCTGAACTCAGTGGCTGGCAAACTAAAGAGGTTTTTCTGTTGTTCAAGTGGATCTTTATGCTGATCAGCCATGTGAACACCTTAAGCTGAACACATCCAAATATCAGCACACCCTGAGATTTATTTGCACGACAAGGTCAAGTGATGGGGGCAGCAGTATCAGAGCCCATTTCCCCCTCCCAGATTTCCAAAGCAGCCTGAGCAATTTATTCTTACTTGGATCCCTGAAGCCAGCACAGTGGTTGGCCCGACCCGGATGAGCCAGGAACCGGGTTTTCTCCACTCCCCGGAGGTCCCACGCCACCAGCATCCCTTCCCTATCCACGGAGATCACATGATCGTTCTGCGGTAACAGTGAGACAAGGGACAGGCATGTTTGCGATGACGATGAGCATAACACGCGCCGAATGTCCTGGGCACCAAAGAAAACTGCTCTAAAACAGCTGTGCTCTAAAACAGTGCCGATTAAAGATCTTTTGCAAAAATCTGCCTACCAAGCAATTGAGATGTTTTGTTCCAGAAACCCATCTGTGGTTCAAGGAGCTGGGAGAGCCTCTGATTCACAGTGTCCGGGGGGACCTAACAGAAGGCAGGGCGCAGAGGCCAGGGAAGTCTGCCAGCAGAGGCTAGGAGGAGTTTACGGGATGTAGTGAAAGTGATGGCATTTCTCAGAGCCAAAAAACTTTAAGGTACTCAAAAGCCATTTCAAACCATCCAAATCACACCACCTACATGCAGAAATGAGTCTCAGTACCTTCTCCCCCTCCCAAACCTTTGCTTTGGAACCCGCCCAAGTGCCCAAGCCCAAGAGATTTGCAGGAAGAGGAAAGGACTCCAAGGCCAATCTGGGGTAGGAAAGCATGAAAGTTCCACCTTCTCTCGTGAGGAACCCCCAGAGGGCCGCCTTACCTCACTTGTAACCCCGCAGACGGGGCTCTGGTGACCCAGGAACACCCGGAGGCGTTTGCCAGTCTGGGGATCCCAGAGGCAAACGGTGCAGTCGTTGGAACCAGACAGCTGTTTGGAGAGTGGCAAAACCGGACAGGAAGTTAAGAATGAGGCTGCAGAGGGCCCTCTCCCCCACCACCCACCTCAGGGACGCCTTGGGGAGTCTCAAGGGACCAGTGCTTTTGAGCAGCTCAGCCATCCGACTTCCCACTGAGTTCCACACCCCCGGCGTAGCGGCTGCATAAAACAACAGGCAGGGTGGCCGGAAAAGGGCAGGAAGCGGGAGAGTCACTGGAGGCATTTTGAAAGGGTCCGGCTTGCTTGACTCACCAGGAGCAATTCCCGCTGTGACACCCGGTGCTCAGGCCGGCGCGCCAACTGACAGGTGGGCAAGGAAGTGGGCGATTCTACCCACTGGTCAGGGCGGTGAGCTTGGGGAATTTCAGACAGCCTATATATTCTGGTACAGGAACTGTTCCCTAATGGTTTCCGGTCTGACATTTCAGACAGAACCGTTCTAGTAATGGTTCCCTACCGGGATATATTTTCACTTTCAGACAAAAACGCTTCTGTCCTGTTAGGGAAGCGCTTCTGAACAATTTTACCTACAAACTGCTTCCAAGCAGTCTTCACTTTTCTGTACCGTTTGTGAAGCGCGTTTTCCCGCCCTTTTTTGCCCACGCGGGTGATCTCCTTTCTTTTTTTAATGTTTGTTTTAGAGAGCTATAGCGCTATAACACAACACCAAAGCAGCACAACAGCAACCCCACTGGAATGCCTGGACTCCACTGGGATATATGAGATGGCTACATCTGTCCCCTGGAAACAAGTATAAAGGGCAGGGAGGCAAACCCCTTATCTTTGTGGGTTGAAGTTGGCGAGTGGTATACCTGATCCAGCTCTGTGCCAGTCACTTCCCAGCCAATTGTCTCTTGGCATGGATGGATGCACATCAGTCTGGGTTAGCAACATCTGTCTCACCAATCACTGATGCCCTGATCTCCCACTTGAAGCCTGTATCCAATGGGGTACTTGTTTCCAGGTGGCAGATGTAGCCATCTCATGTATCCCAGTGGAGTCCAGGCATTCCAATGGGGTTCCTATTGTGCTGCTTTGATGTTGTGTTATAGCGCTCTAAAACGAACGTTCCCCCCCCCAAAAAAAGGAGATCACCCGCGTGGGCAAAAAAGGGCGGGAAAACAAAGCAGTGCAATCTGAAATGCCAAACTGCTTCAGAGACAGCTCCTTACCAGTAAGGGAAAGGCTGTGTGAAATGGCAGCCCTGTACCGGTTTACTCCAAGACGGTACAGTAACGGTTTTAAAATGGCTTAAAAAGGGTAATGTGAAATGTGTTCTTGTGTGGTCCCTCCCCTGCTCCTGGAATTCTCCCCCTCTGCCCCGCACGAGAGCCCACCAACATGGACCACACGATCACCCGAACGCACCAACATGGGGCCTGCCCAGGCACAGGTGGAGATCCAGTCTTGGTGGCAGAAAGGCAGGGAGCGCCAGAGAAAGGGGGTCTTCCGGGAGGAGTCCCTCACGTCCCAGAGAAACAAGGCCTGAGAACAGAGCGGAAGCATTTGCTGTTATTGCCTTTATGGTCCTTCTTGTACTATTCTTCATGTACTATTTACCTGCTTCAGGTCTCACTTTCCCTATGAGGAAAGGTTAAAGCGCTTAGGGCTCTTTAGCTTGGAGAAACGACGACTGAGGGGAGACATGATTGAGGTTTATAAGATTATGCATGGGACAGAGCAGGTAGAGAAAGAGGTACTTTTCTCCCTTTCTCACAATACAAGAACTCGTGGGCACTCCATGAAATTGCTGAGCGGTCGGGTTAGAACGGATAAAAGGAAGTCCTTCTTCACCCAAAGAGTGATTAACACATGGAATTCACTGCCACAGGTGGTGGCGGCTACAAGCATGGATGGCTTCAAAAGGGAATTAGATATGTCGAGTTCCCCCTTTGTATGGGGAGTGGCGCCCCCGGTGGCCGTAGCGCTGGAAGGGGCGTCCAATGGTGACTAGACGGGTGGTCCCGGTGGCCAGAGAGCTTGCAGCAAAAAGGGGTTAGAGAAGGGCCTCAGACCGGCAGGGGACGGGGTTAAGTGCACCCTGTAAGTCCCTCTGCCTGCACGCTGTTACCGTCTCGCTCTCTCTCCTGTCACTCCTTTGCTTGCTTTCGCTCTCTCTCATCCTCCGCGTGCTCTTCCTCACTGGCCCTCTCTTGTACCCACCTTTTATTTGATTCCCTCCGTCCCCAGGATCGCCCCTCTGCCCCTGTGACCTGGGCCCCGCCCCCCTTTGTAAGCACCGATGCCGTCGGGGCGTTCCCTGGTTGGGCGTGTGTACGCCGCCGGCGGCCTTGGCGGCCTCGGGGCCGCGCCACCGCCGCCGTCCTGCTGCCCCGTCCCTCAAGGAGGGCCCTCGGTTCTCGCGCCACCCCGCCCTGCTCCCGCTTGCCCTGACGTCGCAGCGAGCCCCGGTCTCGTCATCGGGCTCGGCCGGGGCTGGGTGCCTCCTGCGGCCCCGCGCCTCCTCCATCTTCTGTCGGACTACGGGGCTTCTCCGGCTCTCCGCGACGGGCTCTGCCTGGTAAGCCGGGTTGCTGTCTTTCTCCCAGCGGCTCAGGGGTCTGTAGACAGTCGTCTGTGGGGTCCCCGACCCTCGGAGCGGGACAGATAAGCGTATGGAGCAGAGGTCCATCGGTGGCTCTTAGCCACAAGGTATAGATAGGGGCTCTGAGGCAAGTGATGCTCTGTCTTCTTGGTGCTTGTGGGGGTCAGCAGTGGGAGGGCTTCTAATGTCCTGGCCCCACTGGTGGACCTCCTGATGGCACTGGTATTTCTGGCCACTGTGTGATACAGAGTGTTGGACTGGATGGGCCTTTGGCCTGATCCAACATTGGCGTCTCTTATGTTCTTATGTTAAGGAAGGCAAATGACAAACGAAAGTAAAGAAATGGGCAACTGGTTTCCCCACTCCTCATCTCAACCTCTCTAACAGTGACAGTGGCCCCAGGTCACTCTGTGAGCTTCCTGGTGGAGTAGGGGTTAGAACCC
>NW_015170318.1:499861-503989 GCF_001447785.1 Gekko japonicus | reverse complement strand
AAGTCAGAGAATCTGAAAGCTGCCCCCTGTTTTTTCTTAGGCACAGCAGCCGTCTCTTGTCCCCTCCCCAGGGTGGTAGTTTTTTCACACCAAAAGGCTCTCCACGTCAACCAACTGCCAAGGAACACCTGCCCACCGCAAAGCATTCTGGGACATATACCCTGGTCAGCCCTGCTGGCCTCTTTAATTGCCCTGCCTGAACCCAAAGCATGCCTCATACTTACTTCTAATATTTTGCTGTAGTTACTGAACATCGTGGGGGACAATTAGCCGCAGCAGGGAAGCTGTTTGTCAGGGAAGAAATTTCCAATAGGCTGCATGGGAGACCTATGGGAGCTCTAAAGCCCACATCAATAATACAGCCTTACCCGGTCTTTGCCTCCAGTGGCAAGGTAGCACCCGTCAGGACTGAAAGCACAGCAGGTAACTCCAGCAGTGTGACCCTGAAGGGTAGCGAGTGGGGAGACGCTGGTGTCCGTGGCCAGGCCGGGTCTCAGGGTCTCTGTGAGCCACAGACGGATGGTGAAATCCTCTGGAAGAGGGAAAAGAGACGGGTAAGAAGATGGCAGCATCTGGAGGATGGACATGCCAACCTTCCTCTACTCAAGAGCAGGAGCCAGAGGCAGTAGAGAACCTAGCCTGCAGTAGTCAGGGGCCACATGCCACAGTTTCTCTTACTAGCCACTGGCCACTCTGGACAATACTTTCGGCAGAGAGAAATTTTGGGACCACATCAGACTGGAAGTCTAACTTTCAGTCCCGATATGGCTAAAAGTTACTTACTACTAAAGGAAAGCCACTCTGCACGTGCTCAGTGGATCCCTTCCTGTTTATTTCTTTAAAAATCCCAAGATCGGCCTTGAAATTAAAACCTAATACAGAGAAAGTTAATCACACCTACATACTGTTGAATGGGAAATCACAAGTGACAAGTCCCGTTGATTTCCATGGTCCTGAAGAGCCACGTACATTCTCCCAGCCAGGGCCAATAACTAATCCAGAAAACTATGATTGTCTTGGTTTTATTTGGAAAAGAAAAGTTAACAATTCTGCTGTATAATTCTTGAAATGTAACAGAAGTATTATTTTGACTTAAGAACTTATTTGATTTGCAATGAAATGTTTACAGAGGTCTACAAATGCATATGCTTTCTGTTTTCGGCCTTCCAGGTTTATAGCCAGAATAAAACATTTACAATTTGAACAAGTAAAAAACAAAAACAAACCTTGAGACTACCAAGGAGACCCTAATGCAGCTGGACACCATGATCCGGGCTGTGCAAGCAAAGGCCTAGCAGGCCCAGGGAGCCTGAGTAGCAGTGGGAGGAGGCCAGGCCTACAACTCCCAGAAGTCCCTGAGTGGTTTTGGCGCCAATTTTAGCCTATCACAGAGAAAGGGGACTTATAATAAAAGAGCTGGTACAGGAGAAGAGCTTTCTTCCAAGAGAGCAGGGCCAGAGGGAAGGCTGCTGCTGGGAGAGACCCTCACCCTGAGAGGAGGGGTGAGTAGACTCAGGCCCAGGGGTCTTGTTGTAGAAAAAGAGCTGCCGGAGCTCATTAGCATAACTCATTAGCATAACTTATTTGCATATGCCACGCCCCCTGACATCACCGGAAGTGACAGAAGGCCACACCCCCTGACATCACCGGAAGTGTGTCAGAAGGCCCGGCTACTTACCCTCCTGCTTCATCCTTATTCCCAAACGAAATGAGGATCGAAGCAGAGGGCGGGGTAAAGAAGGGGGCGGGGCTTCACCACGTGATTGCCCCGCCCCCTAGAGGTTCTCTTCCAGAGCTCCGTACCTGAGAGCTCCCCCCCCGACTAGAGCCCTGCTCAGGCCCAACCGAGACAGTGGACTAGGGACTGTGAGTCTAGTCCCGTTTGGGCATTTGGTTTCTTTTCTCTTCACCCATTTATTGCTATTCCTCTTACACCTTGTTTGTTCCACATATTTGACTGACCTATAAAAATAATCCTCTTATTTGTTGTTTACTCTGCCTGGTCCTCACACCTATTATTGGGAGGGTGCTCTGGGCCTTCTCAAGGGATCCTAAAACCAGAGTGGTGACCAGTGTTCCCTCTAAGCTGAGTTAGTGTGAGCTAACTCACAATTTTTTAGCCTCCAGCTCACAGATTTTTGTCTCGGCTCAGGAAGGATGGCTCCAGACTGCAGTGTTCCCTCTAAGCTGAGTTAGTGTGAGCTAACTCACAATTTTTTAGCATCCAGCTCACAGATTTTTGTCTCGGCTCAGGAAGGGATGGCTCCAGAGCAAACTGATTTATGCAGTAGCCAAATCGCTCGCTCACAACTTGAATGCCAGTGGCTCACAAAGCAGAATTTTTGCTCACAAGACTCCACAGCTTAAAGGGAACATTGGTGGTGACACCCCACCTGAGCCGTGATATGCCTGAACTGACATACATGGACCACGGCAGCCTGTCTTTCTTGTTCTTTTGACTTCATTAGGGTAGTAGGACCTTTTACTAATTGCACCTGTGTTGCTGCAGCCTGACACTAGGTATAAATTATGGTGCAACACATGGTAGGATAAGGACCCATGATCCTTCTTGATTGATTATACTGGCTTTGTATATGCCTTCTACTGAGATTGGGGTGAGTTTTCCCGCAGCTCCATATTATGCAATTTATGTATTATGTATGAATGTTCATTCTCACTTGTGTATGTTTTGAATTTGCATTTAGCCCCACTATAGCCTATTGGTGTTTTTTTTAATAAGAATCACTCGAAACGCAGCAGCTTGCATCCGGACTACACGTCTGCAAAAACCCTGACCCCTCAATGGCTTTCTATGGCTTATGGAATTTCTGAATGTCCACTCCACGATGAAATGCACGTCAAATTGGATGATGATATTACCAGGGCCGGCTCACTCACTAGGCAAACTAGGCAATCGCCTAGAGTGGGCCGGCCCTTAGGGGTGCCAAACTGCACCCGGCCCCGTAGTCTGGGAGTTTCTTGATTATTTGTGTTTTTCATTCTTCCTAAAATGCATTTATTTTTGAAAATTGGTGGGCACACGGGGAGGGGGGCGCCAGAAGGGATCCCCGCCTAGGGTGTAAAATAAGCTGGGGCCGGCCCTGGATATTACAACACAACTGGAGTGAGACACAGTTAAATATTTGGGACTTTATTCTTCTTTCTGTACTTTGGTTACACCTTGGCCATTATTGTTATTGTTATATTTCTGTATTACTGATTCATCTTTCTATTTTATACATATTTTTTGGTTATCTCTAGCCAGTGGTTTTTGTGCCTTGTTCTTATCCTTGTACACTGGCTCCCCTTCTTTTTTTGGTTTATACATGGACCACAGCCAGTGTTCCCTCTAAGCTGAGTTAATGTGAGCTAGCTCAGAGATTTTTAGCCTCCGGCTCACACATTTTTGTCTCCGCTCAGGAAGGATGGCTCCAGAGAAAACTATTTATTTATTTATTTATTTATTATTTGTATTTATACCCCGCCCTCCCCGGAGGCTCAGGGCGGCTAACAACATATAATTAATAAAACAGTAAAACAGTAGAAAAAATACAAAATATTAAAATTACATCATAGTGTATAACCTATCTAAAACAGATCTAGCTAAAACCAAGATGGCGGTCCTCTAAGCGTCCCAGTCTTGCCCATATCCAGATGTCCTCCCGGGCGTCGATAGTATGCTGATACATTGGTGGTCTAGTGGTGGTGGCGGCTCCTATTCGAAAGCCTGGCGGAAGAGCTCCGTCTTACAGGCTCTGCGGAACTGTCCTAGGTCCCGCAGAGCCCTGATCTCCTCCGGGAGCTCGTTCCACCAGATAGGAGCCGCCACCGAAAACGCCCTGTTCTTGGTCATAGTCAACTTGATGGACCGGGGGCCCGGTACCTCCAATAGGCTCCAGCTCCCCGACCGTAGTGCCCTTGGGGGAACATGTGGGGTAAGGCGGTCCCTTAGGTAGGCTGGTCCCTGGCCATATAGGGCTTTAAAGGTGATAACCAGCACTTTGAAGCGAACCCGGTACGCTATTGGCAACCAGTGCAGCGCTTTCAGCACAGGCTGGATGTGATCTCGTCTAGGAAGATCCATCAACAGCCTGGCTGCAGCATTCTGCACTAGTTGCAGCTTCCGAA
>NW_015170318.1:487393-499792 GCF_001447785.1 Gekko japonicus | reverse complement strand
GAGTAAATAATATTAATTATTTGAAGAATTTAAAGCCATGTAGTTGTTCAAAAGCTGTGTATACTATACATCATTTAATTTAACATCTTTCTGTCTTTACTTTAGAAATTACTTCATATCAATATTACAAAGGTTGACAAATGGTAAATAAATTTAAAATAAATAAATTTAAAGTACCAGACCACCTCACATGTCTCCTGAGTAACCTGTATAAGGGTCAAGAAGCAACAGTTAGAACTGGATTTGGAAAAACGGATTGTTTTAGCATAGGAAAAGGAGTACGACAAGGATGTATATTGTCACCCTGCTTATTTAATTTATATGCTTATAAATTAATATACAGCTCTAGCTATCAGGAAGCTCTTCCTAATGTATATTGTCACCCTGCTTATTTAATTTCTATGCAGAGTACACAATGCAAAATAATGGCCTGGATGAATCACAAACTGGAATAAAGATTGCCGGGAAAAACATCAACAACCTCTGATATGCAGACAATACCACTCTAAGGGCAAAAAGTGAAGAGGACCTAAAGAACCTCTTGCCCAGGGTGAAAGAGGAGGGTGCAAAAGTTGGCTTGAAATTCAACAACTCAACATAAAAAAACTTAAGATCATGGCATCTGGCCCGCTCACTCCTTGGCAAATAGAAGTGGAAATCATAGAAGCAGTGATAGACTTCACGTTCCTGGGATCCAAGATCACTGCAGATGGTGACTGCAGCCATGAAATTAAAAGACACCTGCTTCTTGGGAGGAAAGTGATGGCAAACCTAGACGGCATAATAAAAAGTAGAGAAGCCTGCCAACAAAAGTACATATGGTCAAAGCAATGGTATTCCCAGTAGTAATGCATGGCTGTGAGAATCATAGAGTTGGAAGTGACCTCAAGGGTAATCTAGTTCAATCCCTTGCACAAGGCAGAATATTCACAAATACCTCCCCTTCCACACCCGCAGTGACCACTGTTCCACACCCAGAAGATGGAAAAAAACCTCCAGAATTCCTGGTCAAACTGGCCTGGAGAAAAATTGCTTCCTGACCCCGAAGTGGCAATCAGCATTTCCCTGGGCGTGTAAGAAAGAGCCACAAGAACTAAGCACTGAGGCAACCCTTCCTGCCCTCCTTCTCATGATCTGCCTAAATTCACAGAATCCACATTGCTGTCAGATGGCCATCTAGCCTCTGTTTGAAAACCTCCAAATAAGGAGAGTCCACCACCTCCCGAGGAAGCCTGTTCCACTGAGGAACCACTCTAGTTGTTAGGAAGCGCTTCCTAATGTTTAACCGAAAACTCTCCTGATTTAATTTCCACTCACTGGTTTTGGTCCAACCTTCTGGGGCAACAGAAAACAACTCTGTACCATCCTCTGTATGACAGCCCTTCAAATACTTGAAGATGGTTATCGTATCACCTCTCAGTTGGACCATAAGGAAGGCCAAGCACCAAAGAATAGATGCTTTCAAATCATGGTGCTGGAGAAGACTCTTGAGAGTTCCTTGGACTGCAAGGAGATCAAATCAGTGAATTCTAAAAGAAATCCACCCTGACTGTTCCCTGCAAGGCCAGATACTGAAGTTGAAATACTATGGCAACCAAATGAGAAGGGGGCACTCACTGGAGAAGACCCTGATGCTGGGAATGATTGAAGGTAAAAGAAGAAATGGACGGCAAAGGATGAGATGGAAAGACAGTGTTATTGATGCAACGAACATGAAATTAAGCAAACTCTGGAGGATGGTGGAAGACAGGAGGGCCTGGTGTGATGTGGTCCGTGGGGTCACGAAGAGTCGAACTCGACAACAACAACAAACTGCGAAATACTAGAAACAAAACAAAGGATTAGCATCCTGTCTGACTGTAGTAACCTACATCTTGACTCTCTAAAATCTAATTCACATGTGCTAGCCCCAGGTGAGAGTTAGAACAAAGAGCAACCAACTTTCTAAGCCTCCACCCCCTGGACATCTTCTGATCTATTGATTACCCAATTGGAGAATCCCAAACCTATCTAATTATGTATTTTATCGCTTTGTTGTTAATCGACCTGGCATTGCACAACACCAATGACGGAGAGGGGTTCTCTCTCGGAGCCCCACTGTCAGTCACCCTTGGGATGGGTCTCAGGCTGGAAGGATGCCGAGCCTTTCCATTTCTCCGCATCCTTCCCTTCACATACTGCCGAGAACCACCGCTATACTTACCCCGCCCCAAGAGCACCGGAATAGCATGACCAGATGTTGCCATCACGGGGCGACCTCCACAACATATCAGGTCGCCCACCATTTACAATATTGGCAAGTACAAATAAACACAATCCTCTCTCCAGCAATAACTAACAGTTAACTACCTACTCCTCTAATTTATGCAGTAGCCAAATTGCTCCCTCACAATTTGAATGCCAGTGGCTCACAAAGTGAATTTTTTGCTCACAAGACTCCACAGCTTAGAGGGAGCAACAACTCTTGCTGAGAACTAATTCCTACCGTCCATAGGTAGAACAGGACAAAAAGGAAGATTTCTTGCTTGCCAAGAGGTTCACCTGCCTAGTCGACTTCTTCTGTCATCTGCCATTTCCGACCGAGGTCCCCTGGAGGGGCACCACCTAGAACTCCCCCCACCCCTCCCCAAAACTCTGCCGGAGCTCCTGAGTCACCTGAAGTCGATGCCATCAGGTTCTTGGAGACCGCAAGGCCTGTCACAGCTCCGTCGTGACCCTGAAGCGTACGGAGGCACGAGGGAGGGAGGTCTGAGGTGTTCCAGATGCACAGCGAGCCGCTGTTGCTGCCCCCAACCAGGAAGAGGCTGTCCAACCAAGCCAGGCTGCAGACAGCCACCCCGCTCGCTCCGCAGTGTGTTGGGTCGACGCCAGATCCTGCAAGGGAGAGGGGAAGCCACATGGAAGAAAATACCACCGCTTTAAAGACCAGTCCTCCAGCGAACTGCACCCACACGTAAGCGCCATCAAGTCCCAACAGACATATGATGACCCCAGCAAGGGGCTTCCAAGGCAGGTGAGAAGCAGAGATGGTTTGCCATTGCCTTCCTCTGCAGGGCCTTCCTTGGTGATTTCCCTTCCAGGTACCGACCCTGCGAGATTTGACAAGGTTGGGCTATACCATGTCATTCCACATCCCCGAGCACCTGTACTCCCCCCCCATCTGCTCTCCAAACATGGCGTCTTGCTGGTCACTTACGCCACGGCTGGTGATGGACCCAGACGTCATCGGAGTGGTACCCAACAGCGAGCTGTCTGCCGTCCGGACTGGGGGCCGTGCACAGAGCAGCAGAAAGGGCCGAGGACTGTAAGGTGCTCCAGAGCTGTCCCAAGTGGCCAGTCCAAAGCTGGACCTGCAATGCAGGGCAGGGGGCATTTGTCAGACCAGACCAAAGAATCACTGGCTTGCACACAGATGGGTTTCTGCTGCTGTCCTCGCCTGCAAACTGATGCCCTACTTCACTCTGCCACTCCCTTGCATCTGCTTAATTATAAAAGAATAGAGGTATGGCTTTTTAGCCCCAGATTTGCAGAACTGTGGCTAACAGAACTCTGGATCTATTCTCCTTACTATCTGGCAAGCGTCAAAACTGACATGATGTATCCTAATATGCTGGCTGGTGCTAGGACTGCCAACTGGCCTGGAGAAAAACATCTCCTGTCCCTTCAACAGAGGCTTCATGGAATGCTATCGGCCAGGTGATGTTATTTACTGCAGTCCCATGAAATGGTTCAAGTGTCCATTTCCACACGTGACATACTTAAGTACCATCAAGTTGCAACTGACTTATGGTGACCACCAGCAAAGGGCCATCAAGGCAAGTGAGGAGCAGAGGTGGTCGGTCATCACCTTCCTCTGCAGAGCCTTCCCTGGCGGTCTCCCATTCAAAGTACTGATCCTGCTTAGCTTCTCAGCTCTCAGGAGATCGGGCTATAACAGGCTCAAATGTGCCTTCCATTTTTCCACATATTAAGCTTTTATTAAAAAGGACGTTTCTCTCCAGGACAGCTGGCAACCCTAACTGGTACACCCAGGGCTGGCCCGCTGTATGAAGACCCAAAATGAACCCAAGCAAGGCAAGATTTTTGCTCCTCCTCCTTCCACGGTCTAGGACTCCCGATCCTTTTCTCCTAAGTCCTATGAATCTGGAAGCCGGTTCATTGGCTGTACAAAGCAGTACCTTGCTGTCTTCTCCTGCAGTGATGAGCTTCCCCCCTGGGAGGAACTGAGCGGTGGCGACACAGCCAGAGTGAGCCGTGAAAGTGCACAAGGCGACAGCTTCCCGCCACGACCAGAGACAGACGGTTCCAGCCAGAGACCCGGCTGCCAAAACGTTGCCAGCAGAGGAGAAGGAAATGCAACAGATGGACGCGTCGTGGCCTTTTAACTCCTGCAGAAGATTTGAGTCGAGAAAACGACATGGCTCTATAAGCCTTCTTTGAAAATGACCTGAGAGCCCCCCATTTTGGTTGCCCTCATGTTCACGAGCCCCCAAAGCTCCTCAACTACCCCCACCCCATGCCACTTTGAACCTTCCCCCCTTCCTCACCGAGACCACGCTCATATCATTCACGTCCAGAATGATGACAGTCCTATTCCACCCTCCTGCAGCCACCAGCTGACCCACAGGGTGAAAGGCCGCACAGTTCAAGGGATGTGAGCAGTCTCGCTCACATATCATGTGACCTCGGGCCGACTCCCAGAGCTGAAAAAGGAAATCAGAGACATACATTATTGCTACTATTTATTACTAAGGTCCCACACACCAAACCCCCCCACCTATTGCTAGTAATGGACAAAGCATTCAAATGTGCAATTTGCAAGTTGCCTACTAACCAATCACTAAAATTTTTAGAACTCTGCTTTCTCTAGGCATGTGTTCTTGTTTCCTTAACTGTTTTACACTTCTGCAAACAGGCTGCTGACAGGAGAAGAAGACAGCATTGCGTTTTTACCATTCTGACAAGAATCTTGTTTGCCGCAGACCGGGGGCCAGATGAATCAAATAACCGGCATTGTCAAAGGCCAGATCATGAGGGGATGCTACTCTTATGTGTTCCTGGTTTGAGGGAAACAAGCTTGGGCATTTCAAAGAAAAAAAAACTGGCTTGCCAAAATGCAGGCGACTATGCTTAAGATGTCTGGGGATAACTGAGCAAACACTGTTGATGATCCCTGTTGTACATGCATGTACATACAGCATTTGTCACTTGCAAAATGTTTTGCTGCTATACAACAGTGTTAATAACCCCCTAGGGGTACGGTCATCGTTTTCCATTTTCCCCATGCTACAGGTGGGGAACCTGAGCAGCCTAAATAGCCCAGACTACCCCAATCTTGTCTGAGCTTGGAAGCTAAGCAGGGCTGGCCATGGTTAGGCCTTGGATGGGAAGCTCAGGGTCAGTATGCAGAGGCAGGCAATGGAAAACCACTTCTCAACGTCTCTTGCCTTGAAAACCCCACAATGGGGTCACCATCGGTCAGTTGCAACATGACGGCTCACTTAACCTTTGCCTGGGTCAGTGGTAGGTGACACTGGAATGTGAGTTTCCCAAATTCAGTTCCAATTTAAGATTAGATCAAATGAGAAGCTTGGAATTTGGAGATGAAGGAAGAGGACTCCATGGGCTGTTAAAAGGGACATTACGACTACAAGGCACCCTGAGGAATTCACTGCCACAGGAGGTGGTGGCGGCTACAAGCATGGACAGCTTCAAGAGGGAATCAGATGAACATATGGAGCAGAGGTCTTCTAGTGCCCTGGCCCCACTGATGGACCTCCTGATGGCACCTGGTATTTCTGTTATTTTTTTCAGTCTCCGTAGAGACTGTCAAAAATTGCCAATGCCGACTATATTTCAAGTCGCCATGGCGGGGTATTGGGAAAAGTTTTCAATTAGCAATAATCGCGCCTCGGATTAACCTCATTGGCTACGATACTGCCACTGCGCAAAGGTATTTCTGGCCACTGTGTGACGACAGAGTGTTAGACGGGATGTGCCACTGGCCTGATCCAACATTGGCTTCTCTTATGTTCTTATGAGGTGGCCTCCGGTAACCACTTGATAATGTGAACTTCTTAAAAACTTGACAGGGACGGCTTATGGAGCTTCCTAACCCCTGGAAAACTGGAAGATAACGCAGATCCAGCGAGTCAGAAAAAGGGGTGGAAGAGAGGCCCCTACCTTAATGTAGCCATCCAGGGAGACAGTAGCCAACAGTCGGAGGTCAGGATTGGTGCAGCAGTCTGTAATCTGGGCCTTGTGAGCCTCCATGCCCATGAGCCTGCAAACGGAATGAGAAACCAGTGATCTGAGGCTGCGCCCAGCCAATTTAACGCCATAGCACCTGGGAGGGATGGTATCAAAAGAATTTGAAACCAGAGCCGGGGATCTGAGCTTTCGTGGTCATATATGAATTCAGTTACCTGCCCTGATCCCGGGCTGCCACTTGGAAGAGCAGCAGCTGGCACAGGGATTGGCCAGTCACTGCATCACCAGCATTGGGAGTGCTCAGATCTGGACACTCAGTCAACGTCCAGCCTTATCATTCCAAGGAAGGATGGCGGCCATTTTGTATCTACCCACACCCATGCCTGGTCCCTCAACGTTCCGGTTGGCCTCAGCTGAAAATTGCCTTGTTGCCACTTCCCATTCTGCACAATGGTTTCTGAGCACCATCTAAGGGACCGACCTGCATCCTTCCCTCACGCTCCAGAGCTCCAACCGTCCATCGAAGGTACCGAGGCAGACAGACGTCTCTGACAGGAACACGCAGGCAGAGATTCCATCATAGTTGCTCAGCAAGGATTTCAGTTCCTAAATTGCAGTGCGGGGGTGGGTGGGGGGAGATTGGGGTGAAGGGACATTAGAATTTCCTTCGCGGATCAGCTCAAACATCCATCGCTCTGTTTCCAACAGTGGCAACTGGGGAATATCAAAAGGCCCCGATGCTAAGCAACTCTACTGAGGGGTATTGACAGGTGGCACAAGTCAAACCAACAGTTTTACCTGCTCAGTCTTCATATCGAAGAAGTGGAGGGTTCCCTCAACAGTGCCCACAGCAGCCAGGCTTCCAGAGGGGGAAACTGAGGCACTAGATGGTGTGGCTGGTAGAGGCAGAACGAGGCTGGTGAATATTGGAGGAAGGAAAAATAAACAGATTATACTCTGTAGGAAAGAGGTGTGTGCATAAAATTGTTTCCATGGTGCTACCTTTACAAAGTTACCTCACGTTCTCTTGGGCTTCCTGAGGTTTGTTAATCCACTTCAGGAAATGCCTTCCATTTCCGCACAGCTCAGCCTGGGCTTGCGAACAGAGAGCGGAGGAGTCTGGTTCATTCGCAGCCTGTTGCAGAAGCAGCCAAGGATTCTGGGAAATCAGGTCAATATTCCTTTGCAAGAAGGCACGGAAAGCGTCCACGGTCTCATCGTGTTCCGAGCCAACGGCACCCTCTGTCAGGGTAGAGGTTTGAGGTCAGTGGAGATGGGAGGATGGATTTGGTATGTGGTCTGTCTTGATTAGCTTAAAAGTCAAGTTTAACAAGCAGTTTGGTTTTCGCCCCCTATGACTCACCATAGAGCGCATAGGCTTCTGAGAGGAAGGGGAGGAGGCCCAGCCGGACATGAGCGCTCAGGACTCTCAGGTCAGTCAGGAGAGAAGCCAGAATGTCGAGACAGCCACTTTGGACCTGATGGGGGAAAGAGCTTTACTACAGGGCCCCCTGTCCTGCTTCTTACACACTGTATGGCTCTTCCTACCATGTCAAGTTCAAATCCACATCTGCAAAGAACATCTCTCTGCTCCCAAAGTGCTTTAACCACTTTCCCCTCTGTATCTGTGAAGGATGAGAAACACACCTCTTCCCCCCAGGTTTAAAAAAGCAAGAACTCAGCTGCTCAGGGTGCTGCCAAAAATGCCCCAATATAACACAACCGTCACAGCCATGCATATTCCTAGCCCCCCAGTGAGTGCTACCTTGACCGCCACGGGCATTACTTGTAGTGCTCAGTCACTCACCAGGTGGTAAGGAAGCGCTGTCAAGGATTCTGCCTCACAGTTCCGAAAGCTCCTGGAACCATCGGGGTCGGAGAGTTTCCACCAGTGGGCTGCATGAGAGAAAGCACCGGGACAGCTGCTCTACTGGTGTCAAATACAGCTAGACCTGTCAGTCCGCTGACATTCAGTTTACCCAGCCAATTACGACATGGTTGGATACTCCCATAGGATAGGGCAGGGGTGATGCAGCTTACGTACATACTGTCCTGTCCCCCTCCCCGGACTCCCAAGGCAAGAGCTGGAGATTACCTGCCAAAAGCACATGAGCTGTGCGGTCCAAGCCTGGCTTTTTCAGGTAGCGCCTTTCCACCGCCATCTTCAAAGGGGTGTCATAGAGATGGAGCCGGGAACCGGGATGTTCTGCTGGAGAACCACATGCCCTGAGGAGCCTGTGGGGGAATGGAGACCGAGTGCCCTCAGAGCCAGGAGCCATTCGTCTCAAGCACCGAACGGGATTATGATACATTCCACTTTCATAGTGGGGGACTGCGGTCATGTCCCCGTTGACTCGTAGCAGAACAACTGTCTACTGCCAGTGGGCACTTCCAGCTCCTGTTCAGCTGGATGATGGTGGTGGGAAATGGTGGTGGGAGGGAAGCATCCTGACACGCTGATGCCACGCCCCCTGGACCTGGAAATGTCATCAGCACATCACTGGGGACGCTCTGGCATTTCGTCAATGTAGAGTTTTCTGCAAATGTCAGAGCGTGCCTGGTGCTGATGTCATGTCTGGGCACACAGGGAGTGAGGTCGGTACATGGCTGGTGAGGGGGCCTGCCACCAGTCAGCCCCGTGAATTGTCACTCTTGAGTAAAGCCTACGCAGTCTAGGCCCCTTCCGCCCCTGCTCCAAGCACCATCCTTAAGAGAGTTCAGGAAAGAAGAAGAAGAAGAGAATTGGATTTATACCCTGCCCTTCACTACCCAAAGGAGTCTCAGAGCGGCTTACAAACTCCTTTCCCTCCCCACAACAGACACCCTGTGAGATAGGTGGGGCTGAGAGAGCTCTTGACAGAAACTGCTCTTTTTCAAGAACAGCTGTGCCAGGACTACGGCTTGCCCAAGGTCATCCAGCCAGGGGGTCAAGTGGAGGAGTGGGGAATCAAACCCAGTTCTCCCAGATTAGAGTCCGTGCACTTAACCACTACACCAAACAGGACCAGGGCCTTTTCTGTGGTGGCTCTGGAGTTATACAGACATCTTGCATGGGCACAATCATAAAGGAGTTCTTCCCTAGTCACTTTTCACAGGAGAGCAAGGATTACCTTTTTCTTCCATCAAGCTGGAGACTTTAACAACTACTTCCGTGCAGCTTGATCAAATTACTCCTGCAACAGGTCTTTCATGCTTCCATTTGTTTCTTTATAAACTGCCATGTAAACGTTTTGAGAAGAGGGAGTCTAGAAATATACTGTAAATAAAGTCACCGAGCCAATCTGGATCAGTGAGGGATCGAAGAGTTCATGAAGTGTGGTACTCCCAGGGGGCATGTGCTCTAAAGTCCTTGTGGGGGGCCCCACACACAATTTTAGCAGTAGAAAAGAGCAAGAGTCCAGTAGCACCTTAAAGACTAACCAAAGTTGTGGCAGGGGAGGAGCTTTCATGAGTCGCTGCTCACTTCTTCAGATGTGTGAACCATTCCTTAAACTACCCAAGGGTTGGTTCAAAGAAGGTGGTGAACGAGGCACCACCAGAGAACCCAAAGTAGAACTGCTCACCCCTTCAGGCTCCGGAGGAAGTCGAAGAAGGGCGCCATGGGGTAGCCTCCAGCATGTCTCCCGGCATGAATGGCTTCTCCCAGGCCTATGTCGGCTCCATCCAGCTCTTTCCATGTAGCCAGGATGCCATAGAGATCTCGCTCGGTTAGTCCTGTAACGGGCACAGCGACAAGAATCTTCCAAAGGCCACTCTGGCTACACCCCAAGGGCAACTCATGAGATGCTACGATGCAGCCACCTCTGGTGCAGAGCCAGCCAAACCACAGACTGCACAGTTGAACAGTCCCGTTTGTTCCACTCACCATCCCTGCTGGCCCAGAGAGACACCAAGGCTACGGCGACCAGCTCCGCCCCATGGTCCTGCTCCAGGCACCCCAGCAGGTGCTGCAGCAGCAGAGGGAGAGAGACAGGCAGTTTCTGGATCCTCTCCGAGAGCTGGGGGAGAGGAAGAAAAGGGAAACTGAATATCTAACCCTGCGGGCACCTTGGGAGACGCAGCACTGTACGAGCTGCACTCTCCTCCACCCGCACCGGCCCCCTCACCTTCTCATACAGAGCAAAGAGCCGCAGGTCTTGCGTCAGCAGCATCAGGTACAAAGGCTGCCGGGAGCCACGTTTGAGAAGTATGAGGCGCATCTGGGAGGACAAAAGGGAACATTCTGAACAATTAGAGTATCCCACAAAACAGCCCCTCCAAATCTGTTCCCCCCGCCCCAGATTTTTTCACAATGGGGTCCCTTGCCAAAAGTCATGAGGGAGAGGGTGGACATCCAGAACTCACAGTCTGGACCAGTTTTCCATAGTTTAAACAGAGTCTGCCCTGATGAAGCAGCACCCAAAACTGCATCCTGAATCACACAACCTGACAAGCCCTCTATTTCCTGCTGCTTTGTCTATTTTGGCTGTTGGGAGAGAGTCACCTGCCCGGGTGGCCCTGATGGGGCAGAAAAGAAAGACATAAACTCTGAACATTGACAGAAGTTCTAAAACTTCAACAGTCTACTATAAGCGTCCATGCGCAGCACATCGTGCCCGTCTCCCCATTCAAGCTATGGTGGTTTATATCTGAAGCCACAAGGACTACAGATTTATTTATTATTGATTTACAAAATCTGCATCCTGCCTTTCTGCCCTCCCAAGGGCCACCGAGACACCAAAGCTTGTCCAAAATAAAAGCTAAGAATCTGCAGAAGTTTCCCGTTCCACATTTGTGTGCCACAATCCTGGCCACATGGAATTCTCGTGCAGGGTGTTCCAATAAGTCTCCATAAAAAGCCCCTCTATTTACCTGGTTGTTGAAGGCGGACTCTTCCAGCTTCTTGCCATACAGTGCCAGATCCTTACGGACCATGACCGCCCGATCAGGGGAGTCCAGAGGCCCCAGGGAAACGACAGTCACCTCCTTCCGTCGCTTGAGGGACCTGAGGAGGGACGATTCCTCCGAGACGCTGAGGATGAGGCTGACTCGCTGCAGGGGGGGAGAGAGAATGAATTCCACAGACAGATCTGGGTGGGCACTGCAATGCCCCCTCTAAGCTGTGGAGTCTTGTGAGCAAAAATCCAAGTAAGCGAGCTAGTGGCATTAAAGTTGTGAGCGAGCGATTTGGCTACTGCATAAATCAGTTTGCTTTGGAGCCATCCTTCCCGAGCTAGGACAGAAATGTGTGAGCCAGAGGCTAAAAAAAATGTGAGCTAGCTCACACTAACTCAGCTTAGAGGGAACGCTGGTGGGCAGCAGAACTAAGTTCGAGTCTGGTGGCACCTTTAAGACCAACAGCATTTTCTTCAGGGTATAAGCTTCTGTGTGCAGGCATCTGCCTACACCCAGAATAAAACTTTGTTGGTCTTAAAGGTGCCACTGGACGCCAACTTTGTTCTCACAGACAGACTCACAGCCAGAATGTTGTCTGAGCAGAGCCTTCTGTGGGGGCCACCCCTGCCAAATGGCCAAACCAGCCACGGCCCAGACACAGGCATTCTGAGTTGTGGCTCCCGACTTCTAGGACAGATTGCCCAAGGAGGTCAGGAAGGCTCCCGCTCTCCAGACTTTCTACACACTCAGCAAAACTGAAAAAGTGCAGGAAAAGTGTAGAAAAGGGCAACTAGAATGATAAAAGGGTTGGAACACTTTCCCTATGAAGAATGGTTAAAGCACTTCAGGCTCTTTAGCTTGGAGAAACAACGGCTGAGGAATGACATGATTGAGGTTTATAAGATTATGCATGGGATAGAGCAGGTAGAGAAAGAGGTACTTTTCTCCCTTTCTCACAATACAAGAACTCGTGGGCACTCAATGAAATTGCTGAGCAGTTGGGTTAGAATAGATAAAAAGAAGTACTTCTTCACCCAAAGAGTGATTAACACATGGGATTCACTGCCACAGGAGGTGGCGGCAGCTACAAGCATGGACGGCCTCAAAAGGGAATTAGATAAGCATATGGAGCAGAGGTCCATCAGTGGCTATTAGCCACAAGGTATAGATAGGGGCTCTGGGGCAAGTGATGCTCTGTCTTCTTGGTGCTTGGGGGGGGGGCCAAAACAGTGGGAGGGCTTCTAATGTCCTGGCCCCACTGCTGGACCTCCTGATGGCACTGGTATTTCTGGCCACTGTGTGACACAGAGTGTT
>NW_015170318.1:466740-486536 GCF_001447785.1 Gekko japonicus | reverse complement strand
AATTTTAGAGACCTTTTTCTTGACAATCTGCACCTCTTCTGCTGATACCAGGCATTTCTTGGCAATATCATCTACCTTTTCAGCTGTTTCTGTCATCTTTTTCTGCTGTAGTCCATATGCATTTTCCATGGAGTCAAGTTTAAGATTTATTTTTTGCAGTTCGGCCAGCAGATGGCGAGCAAGTTCACTATCTGTTTGATTGACAGCAGTTCCAGCAGTGGAGGGGCTAGGACAGGAAGTCCCGCCTGCCTTTTTCAAAGGCTTTTCTATTGCTTTTCTAGTCCCCGCCATTTTACAAGATTGTTTATACTTGGAAAGTTATTTTTTTCGTCCGTTTATGCTTCCCCCCCGTTTTTTTCGTTTTAAAAGAGTCTTTTGTGAGTGAACGGGGGTGGGGGGGGTAGAGCCCTCCCCTCCCCCTTCTCCTCCAGCCGCTTCTCTAATGGGGGGGGGGGAAGCTTGCCGCTTTAGTTTCCGGACGTCCACTTACGATTTCGCATATCTTCGTTCTCAAAAGAGCTTTGCCGCATCACCACTCCGCTCCACCGGTGGCATTGCTAAACCCCTCATAGGGTCAAGTCACAGCCGGGGCCGTTTGGGGTAAATGGGAGAGCCTCAATTCCCGACCATCTGATCGGCAAGAGGCTTCTCCCTAGCGCACCCCCTGGTTCGGAGCCCTCCCCTGAGGGCTCCTTAGGATCTCCGCTGCCGCGGAACCCCCCCGCACTGTGCTTGGGCGATCCGGCTCTGGGAGACGTCCCAAGAGCCGGTCGCCATTCGCGCCGCCGAAACCGGAAGTCGCTTCTCTTATGTTCTTATGTAGGGCTTTTTGCACAGGAAACCAGGCGGCACTGTAACCGTATGTTTCAGAAAGACGCGTGGGGTAAAGGGTTAGGGTGTCAGCTAGACTTTTCTCAAGCCCTGGCTGCCAGGGGAGTGGGGGTGACTCTGGAATGTCAAGTTTAAATTCTCCCATGTCTCCTATGGTTCTGTTATCTCTGCATGACCTTCAACATTTGGTGTAGCGTTTCTCCTGGGGAGAATAGCCCTGTTACTTTGGCAGGCTTCTACCTGAACCCTGATTGGCCCTGGGGTCTCTTTGAATAATGTGTAACTGTTTGCTGTGTGGACTTTATTTTAGTTCTAACACGAAATGGTTAAGATACCTGCATACTCTCAAAGTCTCAATAAACTTATCTGAACGAAAGCTGTTGGGAACTGATTGCTGCAGGAGTCTGACATAGGGACTGTACACTACACCACTGTTTGTGCTATCTCTTGCTGTAAACAGGTTCCTGCTATGACATGCCATGTTTTAATACATATATTGTGCTTTATCTCTGGTCGGTTTCCAGATTTCTACAAGTCAAATGCTACCACACTGTCTATTGGATGTTCCATTTTGTTGACTGTACTGATTTATTCTGTGCGATCAGCCTAGGTAGACTATAATGTTTCCCCCTTAATACTCTTTTATTTATATAACATAATAACAATTTACAGTAGCACATAGTAGTAAGAAACCACAACAATAACAACATAATTACAAACACAAAAGACACAAGAGCAATAAAACCAACCAGCTATTCAATATACAGCTATAACCAGATTATGAGGAAATGCCTTTTGAGCTTACTTTGTCTTTCCATATAGTCAAGAAAAGGGAACCAAGGTTCCAAATAATCTGAATGAAAGTCTGGATTCTCCACAAAGGAGACAGCATCTGCTGTTTTGTCCATGACCAAGTATTCCCGCGCCTTAAAGGTAAAGGTTTCCCTTGCTCGAAAGCCAGTTGAATCCGACTCTAGGGTGCGGTGCTCATCTCCGTTTCCAAGCCGAAGAGCCAGCGCTGTCCAAAGACATTTCCATGGTCATGTGGCCAGCATGATTAGACGCTGAGGCACACAGAACGCTGTTACCTTCCCACCGAAGCGGTCCCTATTTATCTACTTGCAATTTCTTGCTTTCAAATGGCTAGGTTGGCAGAAGCTGGGGCCAGAGACGGGTGCTCACTCCATCATGTGGCACTACGGTCTCGAACTACCGACCTTCCGGCCTGCAGTTCAGTGT
The DNA here is from genome assembly GCF_001447785.1 of Gekko japonicus. Classification (NCBI taxonomy): domain Eukaryota; kingdom Metazoa; phylum Chordata; class Lepidosauria; order Squamata; family Gekkonidae; genus Gekko; species Gekko japonicus. The sequence goes on along the minus strand of NW_015170318.1, from coordinate 484,466 downwards.
CTTAACCACTTAACTTACTGAACCACATACTCAGTGAGGATTGTATACTACTTTTCCAATGCCTAGCCACTGACGCCTTGGCTGCCACCAACATATAAGAAATGGGACCTTTCCTGACAGCAGGTGGACTATGAATAACGTAACCAAATGAAATGACTAAGTCCTTGGAAGCCTGCCTGGAAGACGTCGCCGGGGCTCACCTGGGGCAGCTGTTCAGGCAGCCAGTCAGAGACGGGCTGCCCACCGGCTGCATGGATGAGGTCAGCACCGTCGATCAGAACCGCCAGAGTCTGCCGATGCTTCAGCGACTGGCCCACAGAATGGAGGAGGGAGTTGAACTGGACCACCAGCCCCCTGCAAGAAACACCAGCCGTCTTTTGGCAAGAGGACAGTGTGCTTCCCCAGTCAGGGGCACAACATGCAAACTCACCAAGGGGGACCCCCTCCCCCCCAGAAATAAGACTCCTATTTTGTATTCTTAGATGCTTCAGATGTGTTCTCAGTGCAATTAAAGCACCCGCGCTGCATCGAATGCAAAGGTTACCTCCTCGTCTCCCGGACTGAACTCTAGAAAACAAAAAACGGAGACTACACGTTTCCAGCTTGACCCCGTTTGAACCGGGGGGAAACCAGCAGCACAGGGCAGCTGTGGGTAAGGCCTGTGATGTCACACATACAGCTGGGACAATTTTGCACTTGTTTATAAAGGGGGTAGGCGGGGACAAAGCGAAGGGCGGGGACAAAGCGAATCAACCTGAACGCACATGCTGCTGAAGAAAAGCTAGACAGCCCACCTAAACTTACTAATGGCTGACCAGCATTTAACTAGCCAGAACACCCATTTCTAAGCAGGTGTCAGCTCCACCTCAAGGGTGAACAGTGCAATGAACTGAATTAGCTGTTGCTGTTGCTTTTTAAAGCACGGCACTTACCTTTACCCTGTGAGAAAACAACCATTTCCCACTGTCCCCCTTTCTCTGCTGTGCGTGGAAGAATCTGCTCTCTCCCCCTGACTCCATCTGGAGGTATTTTCCACCCCCATCCCCCCTGGATCCCAGCTCACAAACACCTCTCTGTATCTACGGCCATGCTGACCTGTAGCTTGTGGGCGGGGCCGGGGGCTGCTTCACCAGCTTCCTCAGCAGGGCACAGAGCTGTCCTAACACGACCTGGACGTTGGCCTGATCGGGCTGGGCCCGCGTGAAGTGAGCCACAACGTGGTAAGCAGGAACGGGGTCTCCATGGCGCGGGGCCTTTGCTCGGAGCTCCTGGGCCAGGGCTGCCTGCGGGGGAGAGAAGGAAGAAGGGGCCCGGTTCCAACCCCCCCCCCCCCCCCCGTGGGCCCTCCTCGGGTGGCCACAGCCAGGCCACTGTGGTGCAACTCCCCATTTGTGACGGATGCCCCATTCAGGCAAACTGTTACCTCAGTAACACGCAGGAGGCAAGGGAAAAGAATAAGAGTATGGACTCCTCTTGCCCTCTTGGTTCAGATAAACATTAAAAGGAGCGAGGCAAATTCTTCTCCAGACAATATGGATTTTGTCTCACAGGGAAACAGCAAGGATTCTGGGGTATCATTATATGATTTCATTTCATACATTGTTATCCAAGGGAGGTAGGGGAAGAGGGGGTGATTGGTATACAGACTCCTCCTCCTTCATTCTGCTCACACTTGTTCTTAAAAGGCTCTGGAAAGTACTCATGGAGCCCTTTGGAAATACTCAGCATGGCTTTCCTCTGTTCATGCGAAAAAATCCCACCGGGATGGCCTCACCAGGTTGTCTGGGAGGCCTGCTGGTTTTTGAGTTGAAGAAGAAGCTGTCTTTTTATACCATGCTTTTCTCTACCCTAAGGATTCTCAAAGCAGCTTACAATCAACTTCCCTTCCTTTCCCCACAACGTTCACCTGGTGAGGTGGGGTGGGGCTGAGAGAGTCCTGAGAGGACTGGGACTGGCCCAAGGTCACCCAGCAGGTTTCATGTGGAGGAGTGTGGAATCAAACCTGGTTCTCCAGATCAGGGTCTGCTACTCTTAACCACTATACCACACCAAGAACCCAACATTCCTCCCATAAATCACCTCAGTCATCCTTATAACAACCATGTAAAAGTTAGGTCAATATATCTGCAGGTGCAGAGGCCATAAAGCATTACAGGAGAGGAATACTCTCCCCCACCCCATCTCCCTCTCCAGAAACCTGTTAGCATTTAGGGAAGAAATCAAGCAGGCTAGTTTTCCAATCCCCTTTATTTCTCTCTCTCTTTAACTAACTCTTGACGTTACAAGGGCAAGGCATACACTCAGTCCCTATCAAGACTTGGGGGAGAGGGACTTTTAAAAACGTTTACAAACTATGTATTCTACTGTACCTGTAAGTTATCTCCCAAGAATGTAAAAAACCCAACATATTCTGTGGAAGCCCTAACCCCCCTTCCTCTGTCTTCATGATCGGTACACAATCCTGTTGTTTTCTGTTTAAAGGAACAAGCTGGAAATCCACAGGAAATACGGAGGTGAGGGGGATAAACCACTTAGAAATTCCCTGCACGGACACTCAAATCTACCCCTCCAGTACACTATGAGAGGCCCCAGCAGGCCGATTTCCCCATCTCCCTTCCCCATACCAATGCCCCTGGGAGCATGCCGATGCACCTCTGTGAGCAGACTCAGTCCTTGTCAGGCAGATTTTTTAAACAATGTTGCTAGCAGCAATGAGATTCGAACTGGGGCCATCCCACCTCAGGTGCTTAGCCATTACACTAAAGCAGCTCTCAAAAAAGCCTGCAATTAATGTGCCAGAACGGATCGGGATGACATTGCTAGTAAAAGGACTGCGCTCCCATGATACGGCTCCTGCACTGTTTCGCTCTCTCCTATTTCTCAGCCGGGACCCTTGTGCTCACCAAGAAGACGGTCTTGCCTTGTCCGCATTCGCCACTCACAACACAGATGCTGCCTCCACACAGCTGGGCAGCCGTGGCACGGAGAAGCTTTGACCGGGCACAGAATCTCTTCTGCTGCAACTCCTGGAAAGACTCCTGCAAGATACTTTCTTCTGGCTCCTCCGACTCACCGTCGACCTTGGAACTGTCTCCCTGGGCACACAGAGATGGAGATGGGACAGACATTATATATATATAACACCACACAGTGGTAAGGGAATGCAAAACAGAATCTCTGTTGACAACTTCAACTGTTGGAAAAGAAAATGAAATGCCTAGGAGTAACAAATGATATGATTAAGAAAGAATACAGAAACTAAAGACACTATAAGACAAATTTAAAAATGTGTAAGGAAGTTGGATGTTACAAGTATACCTATTAGGCCACACAGGGTTTATTCGACACTCCATTTGGGAATTGCACTCCCGATGCAACTGCCAAAATATTTTTATCAACTGACAGTCCCAAAATTAAGAAGAGCTTTTACTTTGGCAAGACTGAATGTTCTTCCATCGGTGGTTTTGGAGGGCAGATATAATAGAGTATCATACTCTAATAGAACATGCAGATGCTCATATGATACCATCAAATGTATGATTACGGAGTGCCCTATATTCGATGAGTTGAGGGCTAATTTAGTCACCCCTTTACTTAAAGATATGGAATTGCTAAAGTTGAGAGCCCAGATGTCATGGATGTTATCAAATACAAATGATCGTGTCACCCTCTCAGTGGCAAAATTCATAGCCACAATAATCAAATATAAGAAAAATAATACTGAGTAAGGTCTTTTAAAAAAATTGTTCTAATTTCTGCTTAAGGTGATAGCCATATGAGCAGAGACAGACAGACAGACAGACAACTTCAGCATGTGTCATACTTAGGCAGAAGCTCTCGAACTATCCTGCTTGCAAAGGTCCAAAACAGCATTCCAAATTCAGCCCCAAAACTAACTAGAAGTCTGTGCTGCTGTTTTAAAATCAATGCACCCAGCACTTACCTGTATAAAGTGGTGAAAGAGGCTTTCCCACAAATCCCGCAAGATTTTGGCACCAAATTCCTCAAGACCTTTGACATAGGGCCGGCCCTGGGCTACTCCACCCCACTGACATGCGTACCTACGAAGGGAGAGGGAACAGCACAGATGTTGCTGGCTAGAGGGAAGAAAGGAAGTTCCCTCACTGCAGCCGCTGACTTCTCTTCCCCTTTACCTGCCAACCGAGGCCAGAGCCTCGTGCTTTTCAAGACGCTCCTTCAGATCCACCATCCGGTCCTTAGCCTCTTCTGACTCAGCTGCAAAGTCTGCCCTCCACGCTTCAGGTACCGACCTGCCAAGAGAGAAATGGGAGCAAAAGGGTCAAAGTTGGTGATTCTTAATAGGGGTGACCTACAAATTTGGATACTGTATTATTATACTGTATTTTTATATTGTTGTGTAAGCCGTCCTGAGCCGGCCTTGCTGGGAGGGCGGGGTATAAATCTAATAAATAAATATAAATAAATAACCAACTTCCAAGATCTGGACCATCCAGGTCATCCAGATCAGCACACCCTTGTGTTAGGGGGCAGGTGAATAATTGACGAGGATCTACATTGTAGGGCAGGGAGAGTATGTGAAGATAAACATGCTACCCAAGGAAGTCTGGTTCTCGGAGATAGAAGAAGGCCCTGGACTTGGCTGATGGATCCTTGTAACCGTTCAGGAACTGAACAGCCTCCAGCTCTGTGATGGAGCGGCCTGCCGGGTATGACTTCAGCTGCGGAGACAACCCAAATCCATTCATTTAGACACCTCTAAACAGCCTCCTGAGGCAGCGGTTCTGTGAGAGCAGTTCTAGGTTTAGTTCTGCTAACCGTGCCTGTCCCTTTATCAACTTCAGTCCCTGTTGGAATCTTGACTGAAAACTCCATGGGGGAGGGACTGTTTTTGGTTTTCTCATTCTGTAAAAACCCGTTATGTCCATCTGTGGAGTAATCTAACCAGGGGTCATTTCGTAGAAAAAGAGGTGCAGGAGCTCATTAGCATAACTCATCAGCATAACTTATTTGCATATGCCACACCCCCTGACATCACTGTTAGTGTGTCAGAAGGCAACACCCACTGCTCAGGCTCCACTGGACTGTATTGGATTGCTAGCTATTTGGGGGGGGGGAACGTGCAGATCTGTCCTTGCAGAGGAGGGAGAGCTTGTACCTGAATAAAACTTTGTCTTAAAGGTGCCACTGGACTCTTTTGGACCAGGGGGCGGGGAGGGCTCTGCAACTTACCTGGCTGCTTCTTACACTGACTGAGGGCTGCTGGGAGTAGGGGGTGGGGCTTGTTGCATATGCCCGCCCCCTGGGCTCTTTACTGCCGGAGCTCTGCTCCTGTGCGCTCCTGCAGGAAATGACCCCTGAATCTAACAAACTGAGTTCCTCCAGACAGGAAAAGCATTTTACACACCTAACAGTGCTCTCCTATAACTAGCAGCCCATCAACTAAGAAAACTCACTACAGGGAAACAGGCAAAACACAGAGAGAGACGTTCCTCCTATCACAAAACACATTTCATATAATTCTCCATTTTGATTCATGCCTAAAAACAGGAAGCCCCTTATATACGTGGGTCTCCAGACTACCCCCTTTTGAGCTTCTGCTTGGCACTCCTGAATTCCAATACCATGGAGTTCTCCTGAAACTGGCTGCCGAGCAGGGTCAAAAGTGCCTCTCACTTACCCACTCATAGTGAGGCTCATCCGGTAATGAATACTCTCTAGGGATGTGGCCGTACCGCTCACCAAGGATCCCAATGAACAGGTGACTTCGTGCAACTTCTGACAAACAGAGTTCCAGCTGCCTAGAAAGATGACAATCATTACTGAAAATACGCCACCTCTTGCCGTCCCACTCATGTCCTGGAGACATTTTCTGGAGGCTGAGCCACACAAATAAAAATCAGGCCAATCGCCACGACAACACTCTCAGAATCCTTCACTTCTGCCTCTCAGTATTTAGCTGTATATGACAGTAGGTCTCTGCATTTCTTTATTACTTAATAGCCTAGTTACCCTTTCTTAATATCCATTTAAAAAGGGTAACTAGGCCATTAAGTAATAAAGAAGTAAAAAATTCCATTAGAGATTAGGAGTATAAAAAAACTGGATAGCAATTGTTCTGAATATGCCATCTGGCATTAAACTGTGTGGTCTTGGGGACATGAACTGAATAATACCAGCAGATCTCAGGAGGGCAGGAGTGTCCTCCAAATGTGAGTTTATTGTTTATATTTCAAACTGTTATCTGCCTTAGTGGCCCGTGTGAGGGCAGAAAGGCAGGACATAAATTTTACACATAAATAATGTTACTTTCAACACACTGAAACAGGGGTTCTTTAAACCCGTTTAAAAGAACCAGCGTGAGTGAATAGACTCCAATTTGGAACCCTTGTGAGATACAGTCTGCCTCCTCGATACACGAACACATGCTGTGATGTTCCGCAGCCAGTTCTGCCTCGGCTGCTCAAGTCTCTTCCTTTACTCAGTCACACACACACACACATACTTGTTTGTCTGGGCCTCCTGTTCAGTGATCCCCCAGCGCAGGTCAATGTCCTCTATTGTCAGGCAGAATTGGGCTGCACGGGCTCGTAATTCAGGGAAGACGGAGCGGATAAGCAGGTCGCGTTCCCCGTGCATGTCCCGGAAGGTGGAAGAGACAAACACTTTTACCGAGCGCCACCTGAGGGAGAGGGTACGAGGGGAAAAGGTCAGAGCTGAGACACCCTGCCACAAATCAACCTACTGCCATCTTCTCGTCATCATCACCTGCTTTTGGGAGCGGATATCAAGGGTTCACCTCCTGCTTCCGGTTTTGCCATCACTGCCCTCCGTGGCTCCAGTAGGCCATGGATCTCGTCAATCTTCCCAACGTGCTCAAGGAACCGGGAACTGCCACATTCAGCCATGAACCTGCCAAACATGGAAGCTCTGGGTATTCCTCGCTAACTGAAACGGGTTCTTATTGCTTCTTCTGGTGAACTCCAATTCTACAAAGCTTGATCCTAGCAACCACCAAGTGCCATCAGTGCTCACTAAAAGAAACTGAGCCGTCAGTGGCCATTGAGGAAAGAATTTGTTGGCAATTATCCTCATATTTGATAACTATGTGACAAGCGGGTTTGCTTGCTTTTATGCCGTTCTATCACTTGGCCCAGAACTCACCTGAGGACATGATCGTTGAATCCACGCATCAGTACCTCCATAGTGGAATCAAAAGGCCTTGGCACTCTGAAATCAGAAGGGTGGGGGAGAACATTGGTGGGAATTCAGTAAAGATATCGGGCATTCTACCCACCCCCCTCTGTGTGGAAGCTTTATTTAGAATAATAATCAAGAATGCTCTAACCCCCGCAACCTGGCTATTTTTCCAAGCTAGAAAAAAATGGACTGCTTTTTCTACATACAGGAAACGGGAGCAGACGTTGATTATGAGGAAGTGGGGTCCCACATGACGGCGATAGAGACAGATGCATTTGTAATCGGATAGGCAGTCTTCATATGTGCTCAGGAAGAGAATCCTGTCCACCTGGAGATGTAAGGAAAACAAAGGGGGTCATAAGCCTCCGTTGGTGGCACTGCTCTGCTCAAACAAGCTTTAGTGTTCTTTAGCGTGAGACTCATCCTCGAGCGAGTCTACTCCTATGAGGCCTGCCTTGGTAACCTGCAAATATAGTACTCATCAACTGCCTTTGCTAAGCTAATGACCGTTCACAGCCGTAATCCCTGCCGGAGGCTCTCTGAGGCTACCATCATACACGGGTTATGAGGATCTGTCTACAGCACCGCCCACCAAAGAGCGCAGCTTTGTGCATACTCTGCACCAATCGATCCTATCCAGCTAAGAAACACCATTGCTGGACGGGACTCCCCACCCTGGCCACTATTCAGGTGGCAAAATGGGCTCGTCAGATACCTCCGGGAAGTTCAGAGATGGTGTGCGAAGGCAGAAATATTCCGCTTTTGTTGTCGGTCCCCACGCACAGTTAATCAGAGATAGGCAGCCTGAATACAAATGCAGGACGCTGCCTTATACTTAGTCAGACCATTAGTCCACCAAGGTCAGTATTGTCTACTGGCAGCAGCTCTGCAGGGTCTCTGGCAAAGGCCTTTCTTACCACCTTTTACCTGACACTTTTGAACCAGAGATGCCTGAGATTGGATCTGGGACCTTCTGCGTGCTAAGCAGATGCTCTACCCTTGGAGCCACGGCCCCTCACCAACCACAGTTGACCACAGACCTTGGGAAACAACCGCACCATGTCCACCCCCCTGCCCCGCCAATGGCCCAGCTCTGGTTCTGAACTTGCAATCATTCAAGTAAATTAGACTTCTCAGGAGAACACCCCCTCCCCTGGCAAGGGTGAGAGATGGCCTACACGTTCATTCGCTTACAGATCCACAAGTACAGTAACCTTAACAGCAGGACCTTCAGGGATTGGCTCATATGTATTTTTACCAGGTGCCCCGGACTCACTTGCTGGTGTCGAGAAGTGAGGTCCATGATGATATCACCAACCATGATTTTATTATGTCCATCGTTGTCATATCCAATCTCCTAGGGGCAGGAGGAACAGACAGGAAGTGAGCAGCCACTCAAGGAACTCATGTAGCAACAGGAAGCGTGCAAGGAGTTTTCATGCGGGGGGGCTGAAAGACCCTCGTGCACAGGCGAGTGCAAACAAGCTACAATGTCAGTGGACATAGACACACCCCAAGAACAAGGCTATTCCGCCTTGGTTCGCATCCTTGGGGCCAACTGATGTGATCAGCTGAACCAAGGGATGTAAGCTTCACCTGCAGCAGGTATAGATACATGCCCATTTGAATGTTCCCCGTACTAGAAGGCAAGAGAGGAAATGGGATTGGAAGTCTCTCCCAGACATGGGCTGATTCTGCATGGGCTTTTCCGTCTGTTGTTTTACAAAACTCAGGTTGGAACAAAAATACCCTCTGCATTGCATGCCGCTTTCACTTCCTTTGATCATCGGATCTTATGGTACCTTCTGCATAGATTTATGGCTGTTCAGGGGTTACTTTGTAGTCAGTACAGTGTTGCCCCGAGGTGTCTGAACGTGGTTTTGAGCTGCACTTTTTCCTCCCAGCTGTGAAAATGTGGAGCGAAGGCTAGATGCAGAATCACCCACAGAAAACCAGCATTTTAGAGAGAAAGTTTAACTAAACACCTCCCGCCCAAAGAGACACAGCTCAAGAAACCATGCCAACTTGCCAGGGGGAATACAAACTGCTGGGGAGAATGGGAGAGCAGGCCAATGGCATTTTAATAGTCATTTTAATAGTCTTTCACCTTCTCAGACCCAGTTTTTTGGGGAGGGGTATTGGTACACATGTCCCTCTTTCTCCTTGAAAAGTACTGAGAGCGGAGGCTCAGCATAGTGAAATCAGCAATACGTTTATTCGATTACATTCCCAAAACAAGCATTTCTAAAGCCGGCCAGATGCCGGCTTATATTTGTAACTTACACCACACCCATTTCCCGTGATTGGTTCTGTTTACAAGTCCACATAACAATTGGTCATGACTCGGATCCGGGCGATCTCATAGGTGTGCCCTAGGATCCTGAGGTACTATTGTTCTACTGACTGAAGGTTGGAGGTCCGTTGGACCGCATGGCCAGGCCCACGTGGCCGTGGCCATCTTAACTGCATCTTAATACACAACACTCCTCTCTCACATTGTATCTGCAGCCAGTGTTGTGTGGTGTCTAAACATCAGACTGGGGCCAGGTTCAAATCCCGACTCTTCCAAAACCTCATAGGGTCAGCATAGTTTTGCAGGCCAACCTGCTTTGTAAGGAGAGAATGGGAGAAGGGTGGGGGGGAAATGTACACTGTCCTGAAGACAAAACACACTGGCTGGACAGCCATTTCTCCCCCCTAAGGAGCCCTGGGATTTGTGATGGGGGGAGGAGGAACACCTGGGATTACTAACAGATTTCTTAGCATCTGCAACAAGGCAAGGCACAAGTGCCAGGAATCTTTTGTGTGGGGGGTGGGGGGGGGTGGGCAGCGATGAGAGGGCGGAACAAGTATGTAGTGCAAACATTCCATCCCTCCCTCTCACTCTCAGAGGAATGGGGTTCAGCTTCTAAACAGAAACCATTGTGAATCCAAAGGTACATCAAAGACCTTCCCTTGAACCCCAAACCTTGACTGGCTGATTTCAATCAAGGACTATACAAATGCATTTTGCACATGCTCACAGAAAGGCCCCTTTTTATGCACATTCTAGAACAAAGGGGGAAGTGACAGCCTTCAGTCCTCAAGTGTTCATTCATGTTACACCCGCTGACCCTTTCCCCACAAACTCTGGAGCAATGCCCCCTCTAAGCTGTGGAGTCTTGTGAGCACAAATTCTACTTTGTGAGCTACCGGAGTTAAAGTTGTGAGCAACCGATTTGGCTACTGCATAAATTAGTTTGCTCTGGATCCATCTTTCCTGAGATGAGGCACTATTAGATATATAGATGTTGACAAGCGCGAGCGTGTCCAGAAGAGGGCAACCAGGATGGTGAGAGGGTTAGAATCCAAGTCTCATGAGGAAAGGCTGAAAGAGTTGGGTATGTTTAGCCTGGGAAAGAGAAGGCTTAGAGGGGACACGATTGCAGTCTTCAAATATTTGAAGGGCTGTCATGTAGAAGATGGAGCGGATCTATTCTCTCTTGCTCTGTGGTATGTCAGTATGTAAGGCTATCTTTCGGCTATGCTCCTGCAGAGTGCAGGGGGTTGGACTAGATGACCTGCAAGGTCCCTTCCAACTCTAACATTCTATGATTCTATGAAAGGCCCTTTTTAATGCGGATTCTAGAACAAAGGGGGAAGTGACAGTCTTTAGTTCTCAAGGAGAGTGGAGACAAGTCTTCTTTCGTGTTGCACCCACTGACCCTTTCCACACAAACTCTGGAGGTGCTGCAATTTTACTTTACTTAATAACAAAAGGAAAACACACTTTGCTCATGCTCAGCAGCCCCCTCCTCCTCGTTATTATTATTTCCCACGTTTGAGAACCGAGCACTCGGGACAGCTACCAAGGGGAAAACTCAGATGAAAAGGGGCCCCCTTCCAATGTCTCACCTGAGTTTGCAGGTGATGCACATCCTTCAGCACAGCTCCCGTCATGGCGACAGGACCCCTGATGGTTGCCTGATCACAGAGGTGCAGCTGGGCCTGCTCAGAGGCAGAGTACACCATGGAGCCCAGCAAAAAGGCCACGTCCAGTTTCTAGAGAAGCAGAGAGAGCCAGTTTGGTGTAGTGGTTAGGAGAGCAGACTTTATTTCAGAGCTGTTCTCTCACAAGCAGTTCTTGAGAGAGCTCTCTCAACCCCACCTACCTGTTGTGGGGAAGGGAAAAGAGACTGTAAGCCACTCAGACTCCTTTGGATAGTGAAGGGTGGGGTACAAATCCAATCTCTCTTCAGAAACCTTTGTTCAAAAGACAAAGCTCTGGTCCCTTTGAGGAATGGGGAAGAAGTCACTCTAGACTCCTCCTGCATTTCCCAGGCTTAATTAGTTGGGGGGGAATCACTTTTGCCTGCTAGTGACAAAGTCACGTTACCCACCCATCTGCCACATCATCAAAGAAATCATAGTGCCAAGGCAGGAGGGAGTGGTTACGAAACATTACCAATTTTGCTACTATAGATGTGTTTTCTTGAAATTTTGAAAGGAGGATAAAAGCTCAATAAAATAATAGGAAAACAGTGGGAGACCAAGAGGAGGCCCATGGCTTTTTATGCACCGTCATGGGTTTGTTTTTGTCCTTCTGCTCAGCAGTCGGGCAGCAGAGACCCCGGGCCCGCATGTAAGGTTTCTTCATGTCTTCGCGGCAGGAGATCAGGATGAGGGTGCGGCCAGGGATGGGGGGCATGTTGTGCTGCACGGCAAAGCCAATGGCTGTTTCCAGAGCCTGACGATACCACTGCAGGATGACATGGCTGTAATTCCGTTTTCTGAAAAAGAAAGAGCGCTAAAAAGGCAAATGTGATTTTGAGCTCTATCAACAGAAGTATAGTGCGCAGATCACGCAAAGTGATGGTATCTCTCTCTGCTCTGGCTAGACCCCCCCTAGAGTATTGTGTTCAGTTTTGGATGCCCCAATTTAAGGAGGATATAGTCAAGCTGGAACATGTCCAGAGGAGGACAACGAAGATGGTGAGGGATCTGGAGACCAAGTCCCCTGAGGAAAGGCTGAAGGAGCTGGGTATCTTTAGCCTGGACAGGAGACGACTGAGAGGTGCTATGATAACCATCTTCAAGTACTTGAAGGGCTGTCATATAGAGGATTGTATGTTTTCTGTTGCCCCAGAAGGTCAGACCAGCACCGATGGGTCGAAATTAAATCAAAAGAGTTTTCAACTGAACATTAGGAAGAACTTCCTGTCAGTTACAGCAGTTCCTCAGAGATCTGGAGCACTTAGGGAGGCGGTGGGCTCTCCTTCTCTGGAGGTTTCTAAGCAGAGGCTAGATGGCCATCTGTCTGTCAGCAATGCAGATTCTGTGAACTCAGGCAGATCATGAGAGGGAGGGCAGGAAGGGTTGCATCAGTGCTTAGTTCTCCTGGCTCTTTCTTACACGCCCAGTGAATTGCTAATCACCACTTTGGGGTCAGGAAGCAATTTTTCTCCAGGCCGGTTTGGCCAGGGATCCTGGAGGTTTCTTGTAATCTTCTTGGCATGGAACAGGAGTCACTGGGTGTGTGTGGGGGAGGAGAAGTATTTGTGAATTTCCTGCATTGTGCAGGGGGTTGGACTAGATGACCCTGGAGGCCCCTTCCCACTCTATGGTTCTATGAAAGATTTCTAAAAACCCACCACTGACAGTCTGCTTTGGTTCATTTGCTGTGAAGCAGGGACCATGCTTCAATTATGCACAAGGCTCTTGTGAATAACGCATTATCAGCTTGTGGAATTTACCGCCCCAAGAAAGTGCCCATTGCAGATGGATTTTTGAGAAAATCAGATGAATCCACAGAAGGACGGCAATGCTAGCTAAAAGAAGCCTCCATGTTCAAAGGCAATATGAGTTCCACGTGCAGGAGACTGACAGGGGATAGCTGTCTCTTGGTGCAAGTGCGGACGGGCTGCTCTTGAAAACAGGACGCTGGCCTAGAGTGACCTTTGATTGCTTTGGCTGAACTGATGAAGCTACCCCCATGCCATTAGTCTACCTAGCTGAGTCCTGCTGCATCTAGTTTGGTGTCGTGGTTAAGTGCGTGGACTCTAATCTGGGAGAACCGGGTTTGAAACCCCACTCCTCCACTTGCACCTGCTGGATGACCTTGGGCAAGCCATAGTTCTGGCACAGCTATTCTTGAAAAAAGTGAAGGGCGGGGTATAAATCCAATCTCCTCCTCCTTCTTCAAATGGCTGCAGCTCTCCAGGGTCTTTCCCAATACTAACGACCTCAGGTGCCGGGAGATCAAAGATGGGACTGCCCAGAGGTGAAACATGTGACCTGCCACACACCTAAGACCCTATGTGGGAATTCTCCCCTCCCCTCCCCACTCCATCAGCTACCTGGACTTCAGCAGTTTCCTCTTCTCGCACTTCACCAACCGGAAGATAACCGGGATTTCCATGCAGCGGCGTAAATTCTTACGGGTCCAACGATTTTTCGGCATATCTGGATCCAACATTCCACCCTCCATCAGGACCTTTTTAATGATCTCTCCGTTGGAAGGCAAGGGTTTCCCTGTTCATCAAAAAAGATTCACATTCAAGCCACTTGGTGAGCCCACTGTCTGCCCCAACACCCTCGCAGCCACCATGTAAATAAACCGAAAGTTCCTTCACGACCGAATCATACTGCAAGCAGTCAAGCCACCCAACAAGTACATTTATATCCAGTCCCTTGCTCTGAGCAGCTGAGAACAGCATGCACATTTCTCCCAAGGGAGCTGAGGCTGAAAGAGGGTTGACGGGTCACAGGTCACCCACTGAGTTTCACAGGATCCAGAGGAGATCTCATACCACCTCTTCTCACAGCCTTTGCCTCTCACAAGCTCATCTACAGACAACCAATCCCATTCATCATCATGTTCTCCCATTATTGTCTCTGTTTCTCCCACTGCTCTGCTTCCTAAACACATGGTACTATGTTATTTCTTCAAAGCAACATTTACTGTCACACTTTAGACAGGAAGCATGTGTCATTCTGTAGGGTGGTTAAAGATGAAAACCTGGGAGTGATGTTGATTTATTTATTGGATCACACAAATCATGAGTTTCGATGGCAGCCAAGGATACAAAAACTGGCCGCCATAAAAATCCATAACCCAAAGGTTATGGCAGTTATAGTCGTCATTGGTGGGAGTGTAAATATGTCAAAAACTTTCGGATCCAGGTTCTTCATCAAATAAAAGAAACCGCAGGCTATATTGTTCCATATCAGCCAGAATTAATTTTATCAGATTGTTGGCAAGGCATAAAAATCCCAGAACTGAGAAAAGATCTAATAATTCCTTTATTGACAGCTGCCAAGTCAATTATTGCATGTTATTGGAAAGATAAAAATCCGTTCAAGATAAGCCAACGGTATGCAAAGTGTGGGAATACCATGCTACGGATAAAACTGCAGAAAGTGTTACAGATAGTGATGATTTGTCTTCTCAATCAGATGTGATAATCAAATGGTTTCCTTTTCTAGAATTCTGTCTTCAAGATACCTCTGTATCATGAATAATCTTGCTTAGACAAATTTAGGAATAACCTATGCATGTTTTGGTTGATTACAAAGGGATAATGCTCTTTCGTTTAATTCAAGTCGATAAACAAAGTTATACTATTTCTAATGATGTGCATACATCATATGTTTTTCTAATAGCTGTATTACAGTTCTAAGAAAATTAAAAAATTAAATTAGATAAATCATAACCCACAGGTTCTAAGCAAACAAATTTAAACCACCCCCATGGAATTACATTTGCTGACAGACTATTTCCAACAACAAAGACACAGAAGTAGTTCACAGATGAAAATGATATTTTTTTAAAGAAGGAAAAACAACTATTGCAATCGTGGACATGCCAAGACACAGCAGCTCAGCAGAACTGACAAACCAACCACAGGTCACAGAACCAAAAAGAAGAAGCAAAAAACCAAGAACCAGAGCTGCTTCCTCACAGGCCTGACAGGAAACAGCGGCCTTAACCTACGGCTTTGGTTCTGTGGTCGAGCTCTTCCTTCATCCGCAGCCAGCCAACAGGGTTCGGTACCTGACACCTTCCCTTAAAAGACCTCCAGCAGGAGGTGGTGGGAGAGGCGCTTCTCTGCCAGACACCCTGGAGAGCCACTGGCAGTCTGAATACACAGGACTGAACTGGAGTGCGAGCCTCACTAGGGAGGGAGATCCAAAGCCTTCCGGCCACCACGGAGAAGGCCCCACAGTACATCAGGCACCGACTGCCTGGGCAGGTTCACACGGAAAGAGGTGATCCTTGAGATGTCCTGGCTCCGGAACACCAAGGCAGGGCTGACTCCATGTTTCGGAGGGCCCTTGGAAGGCAGAATCACAGAACCATAGAGCTGGAAGGGGCCACACAGACCATCTGGCCCAGCCCCCTGCCCAATGCAGGACCAGCCTAAAGCACCTCTCAGAAATATTCGTCCAGCCTCTTCTTGAAAGTTGTCAGAGAAGGGGAGCTCACCACCTCTCTAGGCAGCTGATTCCACCTTTGAGTCACTCTGACCATGAAAAAGTTTTTCCTAATATCCAGCCGATACCTTCCTCCCACCACCAGCCCCTCCCCCCCGACATTTTCTTTCCCGCCCAGAGCACCTGCGTGCTCCCCACTTGGACTGGGAGTCCTTCTATTGCTTGCGAGCCCTCCCACTGCCCGTGCTCAGTTGCCTGCACTCACAGAATCATAGAAAGTTAGAATTGGAAGGGACCTTACGGGTCATCTAGTCCAACCCCACTGCACGCTACAGGAGCATAGCCAAAAGATAGCCTTACATACTGACATACCTACAACATACCCAAAAGATGGTCATCCAGCCTCCACTTGAAAACATCCAGCAAAGGAGCATCCACCACCTCCCAAGGCAGTCTGTTCCACTGCTCAACCACTCTCACAGTTAGGAAGTTTCTCCTGATATTTAGCCGGTAACGACTCCCTTGTAATTTCCACCCATTAGATCTAGTCTTGCAATCCAGAGTAAGAGAGAATAGATCCACTCCATCATCTACATGACAGCCCTTCAAATACTTGAAGACTGCAATCATGTCCCCTCTAAACCTTCTCTTTCCCAGGCTAAACATACCCAACTCTTTCAGCCTTTCCTCATGAGACTTGGATTCTAACCCTCTCACCATCCTGGTTGCCCTCTTCTGGACACGCTCGCGCGTGTCAACATCTATATATCTAATAGTGAAAGTGCCCCCTGGTGTGCGGATACCTAAATCCGCATATCGGGGGCACCTGGGGGGGAGGGAGATTTTTGTGCACACTTGGGGCAGTCCCCAGGTGTGCACAAAAACCTGAAAAGTTAAAAAAAATATATCAGGGGGATACTTAAATCCCCCCAAAAGTGACAGAGCGTCCCCTGCGCATGCACAGGGAACGCTCTGCAGCCGTCCTCGCCGCTGTCGGGCGGGGGGAGATCGAGCGCGGGGTGGTGGTGGAGGAGACGGAGGAACCGGCGGGATGGGGGGGAGAGCTTACCTGCTCCTGCTGATTCCTCCTCCACCTGCTGAATTTGGAGTTCCCCCGCCGCCGCCCCCCACGAGTTTTGCGGGTCTTCTTTCTTGTCCTTCCTAAAATGTGGTGTCCAAAACTAGACAGTCGTCCAGGTGAGACCTGACCATAGAGCGGAACTATCACCTCTCGTTATCTGGACATCGCACTGCAGGCTCATGTTTAGCTTGTGATCAACAGAACACCTAGATCCCTTTCACATGAGCTGCTGTCAAGCCAAGTCCCTCCCATTCTATATCTGTGCCTTTGGGTTTTTTGTATCTAGGTGTAGGACTTTGCAAATTTTATTTGTCTCAGCCCACTGTTCCAGCCTATCTAGATCATTTTGAATCCTTACTCTGTCTTCTTCAGAATTAGCAATTCCACCTAACTTTGTGTCATCTGCAAATTTGATAAGCATCCCCCCTATGTCTTCCTCCAGGTCATTTATAAAAACATTGAACAACACCAGGCCTAAGACCGAGCCCTGCAGCACTCTACTCGAGACTTCCCTCCACGTAGACATAGAGCCATTTACGAGAACTTGTTGGGAATGATTGTTCAACCAACCATGAATCCATTCAATGGTTGCACCATCCAGCCTACACTTAACCAGCTTATCCTCAAGGATATCATGAGAAACTTTGTCAAATGCTTTACTGAAATCTAGATACACTGTATCCACAGCATTGCCAGAGTCAACTATTTTAGTAACTCTGTCAAAAAAGGAGACAAGATTGGTCTGGCATGACTTATTCTTGATAAACCCATGCTGGCTACTACTAATTAACTCATTCTGTTCAAGGTGCTCACAGACAGAGCATTTAATAATCTGCTCTAGAATTTTCCCAGGTATTGATGTCAAACTGACAGCCCTGTAATTTCCCAGGTCCGTCTTTTTTTCCTTCTTGAAGATCGGGACAACATTCGCTCTTCTCCAGTCTTCCGGCACAACACCAGTACTCCAAGACATCTCAAAGACTACAGCCAGAGGCTCTAAAATAACATCTACAATTTCTTTTAGGACCCTGGGATGCAAGCCATCCGGCCCTGG
>NW_015170318.1:404363-466068 GCF_001447785.1 Gekko japonicus | reverse complement strand
AATAGATGTTGGGTCCCCGACCGTAGTGCCCTTGGGGGAACATGTGGGGCAAGGCGGTCCCTTAGGTAGACTGGTCCCTGACCATATAGGGCTTTAAAGGTAATGACCAGCACTTTGAAGCGAACCCGGTACGCTATTGGCAGCGCTTTCAACACAGGCTGGATGTGATCTCGTCTAGGAAGATCCATCAACAGCCTGGCTGCAGCATTCTGCACTAGTTGCAGCTTCTGAATTTGTGACAAAGGCAGCCCCATGTAGAGAGCGTTACAGTAGTCTAGCCTCGAGGTAACCGTCGCATGGATCACTGTAGCTAGGTCATCCCGGTCGAGGAAGGGGACCAACTGCCGCGCCAGCCGAAGATGGTAAAAGGCCGACTTGGCAGTGGCTGCTACCTGGGCCTCCATTGTTAACACAGAATCCAGGAGCACTCCCAGACTCCTAACCTCAGACACCGGCACCAGTGGTGCCCCGTCGAAGGTCAGGAGAGGGAGCCCTAACCCTGGACCGATCCGACTCAGCCCCAGGACCTCCGTCTTTGCCGGGTTTAATTTCAGCCGACTCAGCCTGAGCCACCCAGCCACGGCCTGTAACGCCCGACTAAGGTCATCGGGAGTGGAATCCGACCGGCCGCCCAACATCAGATACAGCTGGGTGTCATCAGCATATTGATGACACCCCAGCCCACAACTCCGGGCAATCTGGGCAAGGGGGCGCATGTAGATGTTAAACGACATCGGGGATAGCACTGCCCCCTGAGGTACACCACATTCAAGGGGCCACCTCCTGGACCGCTGATCCCCTATCGCCACCCTCTGTCCCCGACCTTGAAGAAAAGAGACCAGCCATTGCAAGGCAAGCCCCTGAATCCCCACGTCGGCGAGGCGGTGGGCCAGCAACTGATGGTCGACCGTATCAAAAGTGGCCGACAGATCTAACAACAACAGCACCGCCACACCGCCTCGGTCCAGATGCCTATGGAGGTCGTCCATCAGTGCGACCAGTACAGTCTCCACCCCGTGACCAGGACGAAACCCGGACTGGTGGGGATCGAGGACTGGTGGGGATCGGACTGGTGGGGATCGAGCCATGGGATCCTACCTAATATTTCTCTGAGTTTTTAAAATCAGTTTTCCTGAAGTCCAGGATACGAGTCCTACTATGTCCTGGTTTCACATCTTTCTCTTTGTCAAATTCCAAGCTGACATGGTCACTATTCCCCAAGGATCCCACAAAATTCACTTCATCAACCAGTTCTTCCCTGTTTGTCAGGGTTAAATCTAGGATAGCAGATCCTCTGGTTCCCACCTCCACCTTTTGAGAGATGAAGTTGTCTGCAAGACTATGGAAGAATCTGTGGGATGCCCCATGTCTAGCAGAGTTAGATTTCCAGCAAATATCTGGATAGCTGAAATCTCCCATAACCGTTACATCCTGTCTCTGTGAAAGTTTAGCACTCCCTGCACACACCCCTTCTCCAACTGCACTGGTGCCAGTGGATGCAGCTGGGAGTGCTGGTGCCATGGCCACCGGGAGTGCCCCCGCCATGCACCACCCACGTGCCCTTCTTTAATGATGCTGGGCAGTTGGGAGTACTGGTGGCGGGGGAGGTGCGTGGGTGGGGGTCAGCAGCAGCGGACCCGACCTGGCACCTGCCTGACTTCCAGGCATGCTGATGCCAGCCCTGCGCTGAGGGATATGCAGAGGACAACACCGGCACTCTGAACTGGGCCCAGGAGCCAAACGAGCTTTGCCTCCCCTTGAGCAATTCTGAGCACGCAGGACAGCCTCATTGACACAGGCCTCACCTTTGGGGTCAAGCTCTTCCTCCAGCTGCTGGATGACCTTGTAGGCAGTGAGAAATCGGAATGGGAGCTGCCTGCTGCGGATCACGGACTCCTGGGACGAAGAAAGGCAGGTGGGTTGGGAGGGGAAAGAGAGGCTAAAAATGCCCCTCACTGGGGGGGGGGGTGCAGTTCGTGGCATCTGTAACGCTGCCTGCATGTGACCATGAGAGTGAATGGGAGCCATTCATTCCTATGGAAGAAAGTGATGGGACGACAAATGGAATCCACTGGGCTGGAAGCTCGGCTCGCCTCCCACCATGGCTGACCCCACTTGTCCTAACCAAGAATCCAGTTTTTGCCCCTTTCTCGGGCCACACAACTTGTAGCTCTTGTCCCACAGAATCCAATGGGAGCCGTTCCGAACTGAGCCCACCCCTGTCTGCATAGCTACTCCCATTCATCTGCATAGGTTGCCTTACCCTAGGTTCCACTTCCTGGTCACGTGACTGTGACGGAACCCTGGGGAGCAGACCTAAGGCAGGCCTGTGTCTCTACCATTCTTGCCAGCTCATCTGCCAAAGGGGCCCTGCTAAAACCGAGCCCAGACCACACCTTGTTCTCCAGACGACTCAGCAGGCGTCGGTGGTGCCTTTCGCTCACTCCGACCCGCAGGACGCTGCGAAGGTTACGCAGCATGGCCATGAAAGGCAGCTTCCCTGCATCTGTAAGGAAGATCACAGGTTTTATTGGGTGTCTAGGATTGGGGGATGTCAAGCTTCACGAGAAGAAGGTAGACGCAGCAAGAGTGAACTCTCGGGTACCGATCAGCTCTTCCCAGGCTTGAGCAGTGTTCCCCCGCTGGCTCAGCTCCCGCTCCCAAGTGCGTGGTCTCGGAAGTCTCATGCGGGTGCCGGCCAGTGCCGAGTCCCAGGGTCCCGGAAGGCGACTTCGGGAGAAGGTGTGCAAGTCTGAAGGGTACCTGCAGAGGGAGCCGGCACAAAAGAGCTCAGGTAAGGAGAGCACGGAAGGGGAATGGACGTCCCCTTGATGGACCTCCAAGCCAAGTTCTCATGGGCTGCCAGAGCCTGGCGGGGTTGTATAGCCAGTGGGGTTGATCTTTGTCTGTTCCAATAAAGCAGGAGACCCCAACATCCTTCCTGGTAAGCACCAAGTGTATTTAGAAAGTGGATGGGGCCAGGTGGGGATCCTGCCTAGCAAGACTTCTGATTGGCCTGTGGAGAATTGGTTGCTACAGGGGCAACTATCAGCAAAGAAGGAGGAGGAGGAGGAGGGGAGGAGGTTGGATTTATACCCCACTTTTCTCTACCCGAAGGAGTCTCAGAGCGGCTTACAATCTCCTTTCCCTTCCCCTCCCCACAACAGACACCCGTTGAGGTTGGTGGGGCTGAGAGAGCTCTTTTGAGAACTGTTCATAGAGAACAGCTCTGAGAGAACTGTGACTGACCCAAGGTGACGTCAGCAGCTGCATGTGGAGGAGTGGGGAATCAAACCTGGTTCTCCCAGATTAGAGTCCGCGCTCCTAACCACTACACCAAACCGCGAGCTGCAACAGCAGTTTTGTGGCTGGCTCCATGTTCGGCAGTGGCCCTTTTGCGGCTGCATCCACCCCACTGTGTCAAGATTCCAAATGGGGGCGGGAAAGGGGGGGGGGGGGGGGGGCTGCAGTAAATCATCTCCAGTCAGCCGCACTCGAGCGATGTCTTAAATCTCAGTATGTCCCCATGCTATGCTAATCTGAAACATTTCGATGGACTGAGGAGTCGTCACACGACTGAGATCAGCTCTTCCCAGCAATGTCAGGGGAACAGAACCACATTGTTCTTACGAGTGCAGTCAGAACGTCCGTGTGGGAGGGGGCAGCAATGTACTGAAGCCTTGGACCTGCCATGGAAATATGGCAGCTTTAATCTAAAATGCAACAGTAAAGCACTAGTCCTCATGGTTAGAGCAAAAGGCCCTTTTCTTTTAAAGCATGCCGGGGCTGCGCCTGCTGAAGTCTGGCCATAAGGTGGGGTTTCACTCACTTGCGTCCCAGGAGACTCATCACATCCTGGGCCGGCTCAGAAATATGAAGGCGCCGGATCAAAGCCTTGAGAGAGAAAAGATCCCTGGGGGTTGCCACGTGTTCCGTGGCTGACTCCAAGAGCTTCTCATGCTGCAGGAAATAAATGAGGATGCGGACTGAGAAGTATCCATGGGTCATGTCCGGAAGGCCCCAATACTAGTTAAAAGGTGCTGAAAGAATATGCGTGTTTGACACCTCCCTCAGGTGAGCCATGCACCAAGTTACCCACAATGCCTCACTCTCCCGCTTGGGGTTTGGAAGCAACCCCATCTCAATTGTTCCCCTCTGGACCGAGAGGATCCATTCAGGTTTACACTCCGCTCACATCTCACAGACTCGCTCCAGAGTCTGTTGCATCTCTCCTGCCGGGGCTCCCAAACTTGAACCTCATCGACCCGCAGTCATCAGTTTGGCTCCCCAGCCATGCCTGCCTTGGCCCTCCCCGGTAGCACTCACCTTATTTTCCAGATCTGTCACTCTCTGCACAACGATACAGTTGCTACCCAACACGTGCTTTCTCCAGTCATTCTGGTGAAGTGATCCCTGTTTCTTCTGAGAACACAACAATGGCTGGTGAATAATCTTTGTGAATGGGCAGGGTCTCCAAACCCACCTGCCGCATTCTTATCCCACCTTTCCTCCACTGAGATACTTTAATCCTCACAACACCCCTTTGAACAACAAATTTAGAGTGCAGTGGCACCTTGAAGACCAACAAAGGTTTGTTCGAGGTATGGGCTTTCGTGTGCACACGCACTTTACCAAATACACTTAGAACGGCAAAAAGGTTCAGACTTATAGCCGGCAAATTAACATGCAACATGATGATGATCTAGTCCACAATGAAGCCTTTTCCTCCAAACTGGAATGGCTGCTCCTCCGCCTACTACCTACACTGCAGGCACGTCCCACTGCATAGCACTTTCCCCTGAGTAGTTAGAATATCCATGCATATTCCATAATTTCCTAGCTGCACAGCCAACGCATGCGGCAGGGAGAAAAGATGACATTTGTATCCCTCAGCCTCTACCTAACGATGCACAAGAGAGTCTCCAACAGAAGCTCACAGGCCCCCAACTGCACCTTCTTGGCTTTTGGCCGATGATGTTTTTTCCCACGGCTCTTCTGGGTGTTGTATTTGGCCAACTGGTATGCATCAAACTGCCGGAATTTGTCAGCCATTGCAGCACGGAGGCAGGAAGGCAAAGGTGCCAGAGTATCAGTCTTTGCTAGGCTCTGCATAGGAGAGAAAGGGGAGGAAATGGTGCCCTCCGACCACAAGGAGGCAGCAAAGAGGGAGCTCCGGTTCTTGAATCAGCTGTGGAACTCCCTGCCCAAAGGCTCTGGACAAAGTCAAAACCTGAGCAGAGGAAGGGAAGGGAAGGGAAGGGAAGGGAAGGGGGGCGTCTCTCACCTGGTATAGCCGAGCCACCTCCATCCAGTCAGAGGGCAGCTGCACGGTGTGGCTGAAATAGCGCCGCAGGTGTGGACGGCAGGGTGGGAGGCGGGAAGACAGGGCCAGGAGAAAGTTAGCTGTGCTGCGGATGTTAAGTTCCTGGCGAGCATACAAGGCAACCTGGGAAGAAGGGGGGGGGGGAGAGCGCATCCAAGCTAAGGATAAGGTCACATTAGGTTACATTTCCAAAGCTGGCTGGTTCAGTCTGAATATCCTTATTTCGATTTCCTCCTTGACAGAAACAAACCCGACCCCTTATTCCCACACTAGGTTCTTTCCTCGCCCCAAGTATTTTTCTGCCAAAAATAACACTCCCCCACCCCCACCCCCAATGCTGCCGTTCCATGGTCCCCAACTCCCTTGGGAATGAGCCGCCCTGGGAGTGGCGTTCACCTGTGCTGCCGGCTCCCTTTGCAGGGAAGAGAACGCCAGAATCTTATGGAACTCTGGGGGTAGCTGCTTTACCAGCGAAGAAGAGATGAGCACATCCCCGGAGAAGGTGGCAAACAGTCTCTCCTCCAGAGGAGCAGACTGGATCCCCGGAGAGAGAGGAATGGTGTACAACAGCAAGGCAGGACCAGTGTCAGCATGCTTTGAGGTGGAGCAGCTGGAGCTTTGAGGTGGAGCGTGCCCATGGCTGTGAGAGGGCAGGTGAGGGGGTTGGGGGTTGGGGAAAGGAGGCACAGGCGTGTGATGGGTGGGTTCAAAGAGAAGCGTGAACAGGGGCTTGGGGAGAGGAGGGGAGTCTCTGCCAAGGCACTCTCCGCCAAGGGCCCCACAAGACCTGGAACCGGCCCTGCCCCCCCCCAAGGTGCCCAATCAACGCCCAGCCATCTCCCTGCTTTTGCCACTCTCCCTGCCTTGGTTCTAACTCAAAGTCCCACACGTGCACGCATGCATCCTCCTGCCCACTCCCCTCGGAAGGGCGAGGTCGTCTCCTCCAAGCTCTAACGGGCAGGTGAAAAAAGCTACTGGAGGACTGACTATCCCTTAACCATCAGTCCCCACTGAGGAAAAATCCCAGAGCCCTCAGTGCTCCAGGGTTGCCACTCAATGCCCAGCAACTGGCACAGAATTGCCAGCTCCAGTCTGGGAAATACCTGAAGATGCAGGGGGTGGAGTCTGGTACGGGTGGGGTTTGGGGAGGGATGGAGTAGTGAAGGATGATAGGGAAATGGCTGAGAAGATGAATGCATTTTTTGCCTCCGTCTTCACTGTGGAAGATGAGAAGTGCTTGCCCATTCCAGAACCGCTGACTTCAGGGAGGGTGTTGAAAGACCTGAGTCAGATTGAGGTGATGAGAGAGGAGGTCCTACGACTGACAGACAACTTAAAAACTGATAAATCACTAGGCCCAGATGGCATACATCCGAGAATTCTGAAAGAACAGATGTGAACTTGTGGATCTCCTGACAAAAGTATGTAATCTTTCATTAAAATCTGCCTCCATTCCTGAGGACTGGAAGGTAGCTAATGTCACTCCCATCTTTAAAAAGGGTTCCAGAGGAGATCCAGGAAATTACAGGCCAGTCAGTCAATGTGTATTTATATTTAGGATATTTTGCTCCAATGTGCATCACTTTGCACTTGGCCACATTGAACCCCATTTGCCACAATGACGCCCACTTACCCATCCTCGACAGATCCCTTTGGAATGCCTCACAATCCTCCCTGGTTTTCACCACCCTGAACAACTTCGTATCATCCGCAAATTTAGTCACTTCACTGCTTACTCCCAACTCCAAATCATTAATAAACAAGTTTAAAAGCATCGGACCGAGTACTGATCCCTGTGGTGCCCCACTACTTACCACCCTCCACTGAGAAAATTGCCCATTTATACTCACTCTCTGTTTCCTATTCATTAGCCAGTTTTTGATCCACAAGAGGACTTGTCCTTTTATCCCATGACTATTGACCTTACTTAGGAGCCTTTGATGAGGAACTTTATCAAAAGCTTTCTGGAAGTCAAGGTAAACAACATCTATTGGGTCCCCCTTGTCCAAGTGTTTGTTCACCCCTTCAAAGAACACTAACAGGTTAGTGAGACAAGATCTTCCCTTACAGAACCCATGCTGAGTCTGCTTCAATAGGTTTTGTTCATCAATGTGCCTACTAATTCTTTCCTCAATAACAGTTTCCACCAATTTACCTGGTATCGACGTCAGACTGACTGGCCTGTAATTTCCTGGATCTCCTCTGGAACCCTTTTTAAAGATGGGAGTGACATTAGCTACCTTCCAGTCCTCAGGAACGGAGGTAGATTTTAAGGAAAGATTACATATTTTTGTCAGGAGATCCACAAGTACACATTTGAGTTCTTTCAGAACTCTCGGATGTATGCCGAGAACAAGTCAGAGAGCAAACCTTGTGAGCATCTGTGCCGTACAGCGTCCACAAAATTATCCCTTCATAAAATGCTCTCTTGAGCTACCATACAATAGTCAATAGACTACACAAAGGAGCTCATCTTAGACAAAGACTTGTTTATAAATATCTGAAACACAACTGCTAACAGTTGGAAGAAAATCAGCCATGCATTTAGCAAAAAACAAAAAAAGTGCTGAGAGAATATGCAAGTGTGACACCTCTCTCAGGTCTACGCTCACCCATGGTCCAAGTTACCCACAATGCCTCGCTCTCCCACAGGGGGTTCGGAACCAACCCTGCCTCCCAGCATCCCCTCTGTACCTTGAGGATAAATTCAGGTTCACACTCTGCTAGCTTCTCACACACTCCTTCCAGAGCCTTTTGCATCTCTCCTGCGGAGCTCCCAAACGTGGGACCTTCTACCAACGAACAGCAAACCAGGTTCAACAACGTCAGCTGTGGAGGAGGGAAAAGGTGGAAGACATTTTAGAAAGAGATGTATGTGTCACGAACCCCCTTTATACTCCCAGTTCTGTGAGGGTCTGCGTGTCAGGACCTAGTCAGAGTTAATTTTATTTTTCCTGACCAGTCCTCTACACCCCAAGGTATAATATTCTCTTTGGGGTTTGTCTATTTCAGGCTGTCTTCCTTGAGGACTACTGCACAGTATATGGCTCCCCAGAAAGTCAGGCACCAATACTTGTAACATTCAAAAGGCACAGTTACTTTATTATTGCACAGAAAACACAACTGGGGGATGGGATGTATTTACACAGGATGTTCTGACACTTTGTTGAATAAACAAATCCCTTTGCCTTGGCTTAGGCTGTCTGCTTTTCACTCTTAGTTCAGTATCTAGATGTTCCTTAGTTCACACCACACAACTCAGATCTCACTCTCCAGTCACTCCTGTAGTGGCTAACTTTTGGCTTTTATTTGTCTGGCCCCTTTGAGTCTAACTGGACACCTAACCAGCCGTCCAGACTCCTCTCTCCAGACACTCTAGCCTTTACTCAGCCACTTGATAAATCCCTGTGTTGTACACACTGCTTATGGAACCAGTACTCTGCCACTGGCTAGGGTTGCCAAATGTGCCCGGGGGGCGGGGAATCCCCCGCTTTGACGGCCCGATTTTCGACGCCACGAAAATCGGGCCTGGGGAAAACCCCACCCCCGCATGCGCGTCACCCGGAAGTGACGTCGCATTCTGGGGGCGGGGCCACGGCCATTTGAGGGGGAAACTCTTTGTTTTCCCCTCAAATGGCCGTTGCCCCACCCCCAGCGTGCGATGTCACTTCCAGGTGACGCACACGCGGCGCGTGCGCACACACCCAGACGCCGGCCGGGAGTCCCCTGCTCCCGGCCAAAAGAGATTTGGCAACCCTACCACTGGCTCTGCCACTGGCTAACAGTCAGTTTAACTTAGTAGGTGCTCTTAACGCTTCCATGGTGCCTATGTTAAGTGCCTTTGATGATTCTAATCACAGTGACTGAAATCAATCATGAACATATATTCAGATATTCACTCTGGTTCATTGTTTAAATGCATTATGGGTAAAACACTAAATGCTGACAGGTAGTAACTGACTGACCTTGTTTATAGTGGCCAGTTGTAACTGTGCATGCTCCTGATGTCAGTTTGCTCGCGTTAGATGGAGAACACGGCATGATGTACTAATATTTGCTACAATTAGATACTTTTTAGAATCTCACAGAATGGGAAGAAGAAAGCCTATTGTTCAACTGAAGAAGGCACATTTTTGCCTGAGAAAATCCAACCCATAGATTCAGGCCCAATCAGAATGGTGTGACGGATATGAGACTAACTTTGATGGAACCAATAATTGTGATTTATTTCTAACTGTCATAGGGGGTATAAAACCCTATGTCTCCCATTGTAACCTTAGGGAGAGCTGTGGGGTCCAAAACCTTACTGGATCTGCACCTCCCTCCTTTGTTGATCAATAAAGTACAAGATCTGATTCTCCTCTACAAGACTGCCGAGTGCTTTCTCAAATTGGGCTGGGGGAGCACAACCCTTGACGGAGATTCTGTCTTACACCTGTGGAGCAGTGTTTCTGGTGTCTGTGACCACTCAGGTCTTATACTTTTACTCTCCTCGGTATATTAGAGGAATCAGTGCAGAGTGCTCTTCCGCCACAGTCCTTTACACAAAAGTTAACAGGCTGTTTTCCTCAGAGCTTTGCTAGCCCATTGCTCCTGCTAACTCCTCTGTCCAACTCTCTCTCTTCCAACTGTCCGCCCCCAACAGTCAGTTAGGTCAGTTTTCTGTCACTCAGGGAGTGCTCCGGCCAAAAGGCCCCCTCCCCTCTAGGTCATGTGACTCAGCAGGGATCTCTCTTAACATTCTGCTGGTCCCAGATTTTCAATTCTGTCACAGTATGGAACTGGGGAGGGCAGTTCTAATTCACTGGGGTTACAATCCCTGACCACCCTCACCGGGGCACTGCTCAGACACTACGCCCAACCGTTCATTGGCTACCCACGGCTTAAGGCTCCAAACCATCAATCTGAACTTAAAAATGAGCTGGCAAACCGGTCTTGTCTAACTTTCCTTCCCTCTCCACCTGCTCAGCAGTACAGCCTCTGGGTGTAGGAGCAGAGAAACACCTGCAGCCCCTGCTTATCGATTCAGCTGTCATGCCAAACTACTATCAGTGCAAACCAGGTTTTGCAAACTCCATTTGGTTTGCCAACGGATGAACGTATGGATACACATAAGGAACAGAGATCCATCTGTGGTATAGAGGGAACACTCTGCCTCGGGCAGGGATGCTCTGTATTCTTGGTGCTTGAGGGGCAACAGGGGGAGGGCTTCTGGAGTTCTGGCCCCGCTGGTGGACCTCCTGATGGTTCTGGCCACTGTGTGACACAGAGTGTTGGATTGGATTGGGCCACTGGCTGGATCCAGCATGGCTTTTCTTATGTTCTTATGTTCATGGATTGTCAACTTCAGACATAGTTTCAAACAAGTTAAATTTCCTGAACGGGATTTTGCTGTGATGATCATTATTCCACATTTCCTTGAAGGAGCACAGGGTGTGTGCGCCACCACCCATTTTGCCCTCACAACAACCCGAAGAAGCTGAGAGATCGCAAACGGTCCAGCTCAATGAACTTCACGGAGCACTGGGGATCTGACCTTGGGCCTCCCCAGTCCTAGTGTGACATCAACCCTTACACCACATGGACATAAGAAGGTCCCTGCTGGATCAGAACAGCAGCCCATCTAATTCAGCAGCTGCCAAACAACTGCCCTAGAGAAGGGGCTCTCAATGTGGTGCCCATGGGTGCTGCGGCGCCGACGAACACCTTTCCGCATGCCCACCAGATGTTTCTAGAAAGTGGGTGGGGTCAGGCGAAGCTCCTCCCCACCAGGGCTACTGATTGACCACTGCAGATCTGACTGGCTGTGCAGATTAAAATAACGTTCTGGCAGCAGCTGCCACCACAGTGTTGATTTTATTCTCTCTCACTCCTCTTTCCCAAGTTTTTTTAATTTCCGCTCTTCTCCCCAGGACTTGCACTTCCTCTGTGTGTCCGGCTCCACTTCCTGTGGCAGCCATTTTGAGATTGTGTCCACCACCCTGCATCAGAATTCCAAAGTTGCCCACAGGCTCAAGAAAAGGCTGGGGACACCCACTCTAGAGGGCCAACAAAGAGGACACAGAGGACAAGGCCTTCCCCGGATGTCGCCTCCTAGCATTGGGCTTTAGAAATTTCCTGCCTCCGAATGTGGCGGTTCCCATTCGTTACCATGACTAGTAGCCATTGATGGACCTCTCCTCCAAGCAGGGCCGGCCCCAGGTTTTTTTGCAGGGAAGGCGAGGATACCTTCTGGCGCCCCTCCCCCGTGCGCCCACCAATTTCTGGTGCTCCCCCTTCTGGCGCCAAGCCAAGCTGTAGCATCTGGGAGGGGATTTCAGGCAAGCCACGCAGCGAGAAGTGCCTCTTCTCCTCCTCCTCCTCCTCCTCCTGAACGTCAGCCAAACGACTGCAGCAGCTTTCAGGTTCCAGTTAATCTCCGCCTCTCCCTCCATCCTCCCCTCCCCGCAGCTGCCTGGGACCATCCCTCCCTCCCTCCAGCGAGGCCAGTCACCTTCAACCGGCCTCCCAGGTGCTGAAGAAGAGAGGCAGCCGCACCTTATTCCCGAGTGTATGTGTGTGTTGGGGGGGAGTTGAGCAGGCGAGGTCGAGCGGGCATCTCCCTTCCGACAGTAGCAAATGTGCAGCAGCACCGGAGCATCAGTTGCTGCAGAGGGAGTGCGGTGAGACACTCATTAACCTACTTTCCCACGCAGTTGATGGTTGAGCAGGACGCAAGGGAAGGGAAGGCGGGGTGGCAGGCAGGCCAGTGCGGCGCCCTGGTATTAGACAACTGCCTCAATTTAGTCTATGACAGGCCGGCCCTGCCTCCAAGAATCTGTCTAAACCCCTTGGCCAACACTGCCACCACCGGCAGTGAATTCCACAATTCAATTACTCATTGAGTAAAGAAGTGTTTCCTTTTGCCCGAACACGGGTTCTGTATTGATGTCTGAACAGAGTCAGAGTAAGATAAACCCAAAGGCAGGTTCCAGGCAGTGTTCCCTCTAAGCTGAGTTAGTGTGAGCTAGCTCACAGTTATTTAGCCTCCAGCTCACAGATTTTTGTCTTGGCTTAGGAAGGATGGCTCCAGCGCAAACTCATTTATGCAGCAGCCAAATTGCTCACTCACAGCTTTAAAGCAAGTAGCTCACAACGTAGAATTTTTGCTCACAAGACTCCACAGCTTAAAGGGAGCATTAGTTCCAGGTAACTAACAATCCAGAGAAAGGAAGGCAGGAGGTCTACGGTTCACCCTCCCCGTCCCAACATTATCCCATTAAATTGCCTCAGGATGAGAATAAAGCCAGGAACCTGGTTCCCTTGAGACCCCACACCACAGAAAAGCATGAGGCCTGCTCACTGAGCGGCATATATAATTTAGTTTCATGGAGGGCAAAATATGGACACGAGGTCGGGCTGTCATTAAAAAAAATAGCACCAGCAACTTCTTAGTCCTTATGGGATACAATGAGATTTATTTACCTGCTTCATTTACAGTCCACCTTTCTGGCTAAGAATGTGCGCAGAAGAGTATGGGCAATGGCTCCTGAGAGCTCCAAAGACAGACTGGTGGCTGAATAAGGGCCGTACTACACATACGGGTTTTTAATGAGCTCGGTTACCTGCAGCCACACAGCAGCTGCACAGAATGGCTTTCAAGAAATAAAGGAGACTCCAAATGGGCTTGGAACACTGGGGGGGGGGTACCTCCTCCCACCTTCCTCCCCAAGCCATTTTCCCATGCGTAAACACCACAGGGGGAGTTATTTCCCTGTTCTTGCTGCTCCGCAATCACAAAATACCCACGCAGAGCGGCAAAAACAGGGAAATCTCTCTCTCTGCCAGCGCCATTCCCGGACCCGACTTGTTCAAAACCCGAATGTGTATTTTGGCCCTAAGAGGTCCAAGAATACATTCTTTTGCCCTGTGTTGCTTCTTTCCTGTGCCCACGACCAACGAAACCAAAATAAAGCCATGCCAATTAAAAATTATGCAAAATAAGAACAATCACGCAAGTCTCAATGTGCAGCATGAGTTCAAAGGACTGAGCTATTCTTGGCACAGGGTTCAGATGAGCTCATGTCATTTTCTCCTTGTACACATTACCCTGCTTAGAAAGGATCTTGTGTTTGCAGCCGTATGGTCTAGAAATCATTTTTTTTAAAAATGAAAGCCAACATTCTTGGGATACTAAGGCCCTGTCCACACGGGAGGAATTGGCACGGAAAATAGACGGGAACAGGGCGCATCAAACCGGCACGATCATACCTCAACATCTGGGAATCGTCCCGCTTCTGTTTCCAAGCCGTTCCATCGGGCCGAAGAAGCGCATCAAAAAAGTACCGGCAAAAGGGTACTAGCAACTGGAAAATGCGTTGCGCCGGCGAGCGTATGATCGTGGAGGCAGAGATACCACGCTGCATCCGGCACGCGCATGCGTCCTGGCATGCCGGAAACGGCCATGGGTTTCATGCCGCCACGCCTCCATGGGATGGGAAGAACCGGAAGAAGGAGCGTGCGCAAGTAGCGTATGACTGATTGCGCGCAAGTAGCGTATGAGTGAGCGTACCAACATCGACATTTGATCGCAAGCAACAGGTTTGTCCGCGGCAACTCGGGGGATGTCTGATCGCACTTCCGTCCTTGTTTTTGCTGCAGCTCTAATTTGCCGCCCTTCAGCGGCGGATCATCCGGCCAGTGTGGCAGGGGCCTAAATTGTGTACCGAATTCTGCATTTAGAAGCAAAACTCCAGGCACTGGCCTCGTTCAAACCCAATAGTCCATTACTGAATACAGGAACATGTGAATCTGCCTTAGACTGAATCAGACCCTCGGTCCATACAAGTCGGTCCAGTCTGCTCAGACTGGCAGCGGCCCTCCAGGGTCTCAGGTAGAGAGAGATCTTTTGCATCACCCACGGCCTGGTCCTTTCAACTGGAGATTGCAGGGATTGAACCTGGGAAGTTCTGCATGCCAAGCAGATGCTCGACCACTGAGCCACAGCCCCTCCCCACCTTGCCACCTTCCTTACCTTGTGCATTCTCACTTCCTGCTCTTGGCTGTCCACTGTCATCTCGTGGTCAAAGGAGTCTCTCTCGGTCGGCTGTTCTTTCAGCGCATCCTCGGGAACTGTCAGGACGTATGCTGGCATCACGCCGGCTGAGTCTACCTTGTCCCCCTCTCCCTCGGCCTGCAAAGATAGAAAATGAACGGACTCTTAGCCAAAGCCAAAACGAATTTATCAGCGTCCCCCAGGGTTACCTACAGGTTCAATTCACTGGGGAAATTCTGCACAGCCATGACAGTTTAATATAATGAGGACAATGACATGCACCCCGGCCTAGTCTAATGTGGCCATTGCCCCAGTAATGACTTTGAGTACCTGGGACTTTTCTGTTTTGGTTCCACAGGACAAATGGCACTTTTTACACCAACTTCTGGGTCTTATGCAGGACAACGTCCTGGCAGATCATACCCTGAATTAAGCATATGAAGCTGCCTCAAATGAATCAGACTATTAGTGCAACTAACTCAGCATTGTTTGCTCCAGTTCTGCAGGATCTAAGGTAGACAAAGGTCTTCCTGCAATTCCTTAACTGAACTTGGGACCTTCTACTTGCATGGCACATGATCTGTCACTGAGCCACAACCCTTTTCTTAAGTGTGTTGGGCAACACCATATCCCATCTAAAACTCCACTGCCACCACCAATGCAGCTGTGTTTGCTTAATAAAATAAAATAAAATTACTGGTCGAAGATCTCCCTAGTCTGACCCCGAGATGCCTAAAAACAGACTGTCCAGGAGAATTTCATTCTTTGCTCCATAGTTGTATCAGCTCCACATTCTATCTGAAAATCCTCTAAGGCAGCTTTAAGCAAATCTTGAAGACTTGCCCTGTGGCCACTGCTGACCCACCATACAATTGGTTCACCAAAAAAGGATACCCCACCTTTCCAGTTCCTGCATCAAGCTGTAGCCGACTTATGTCAACCACCTTGGGTTTTCAAGGGAAGAGACATTCAGACATGGTTTGTCGTTGCTTTCCTCTGCATATTCAGTGGCCCGGGACTTCCTCAGTGGTCTCCCATCCCAATGGCCCTGCTTGGCTTCTGAGGTCTAATGAGGTAGGGATGGCCTGGGCCATCCAGGTCAGGGCAGCTTATATATCACAAAAAGGCCTAAACCACTCTGAGAAATCGCAGGAAATCCAATTTGCAGGATCATACCCTAAAAATACACATCTAAACTGTCCCATCAGGATCGCAGGGACAAATGTCCAGCCAATGGACAAAACCAGAACTACATTAAAAAGTTAGCATGAGCCCTCTGAAGTGCCATTTTTCACAAACCCTTTGAAAGACTACTTCAAAGTTCTTCAAACAGAGAGCATTTGACTCTTTACAGAAAATGCACGTAACATCCAAGTTGAGGGAAAGAAGAACAGGGACTGCTGCGAAGATCTAGGTGAGTGCCCGGGCTCACTGCGGGAGAAAAGATCCTTCAGGTATGTCCACCCCAGTCGTGAAGGTCTTATACGTAAGAACTAGCACCTAGAACTGAATCCAAAATCAATTTGGAAGCTAACACAACTTCCTTCAACACTAACGTAACGTACCCCGAATCTGTAAGCAGGTGAGCTACCACATTTTGGTACTAGTGAAATCTTCCAAGTGGACTTCAAGGGGAGCCCTACTTACAGCTCGTTACCATATTCTAACCAAGAAGTTATGATCGCCTGGATTAGCGTGGCTGAAATAAGCTTAATTTAGAAAGGAGAATCGTTTTCAAGATATAACTTGGGGGGGGGGAGACATTCTTTCCTTATCAGCCCCCAAAGTGCTTCTCAAAAAGTAAGGAAGGATTGTAAAGAGTCCCGAGGATTCTCACCGGAAAAAATAGCTAAATGTTACCCCGGCTACTCCAGTCAATGCTGGAAATGTAAGATGAATACAGGGACATTTTTTCACATGTGGTGGACATGTTGTAAAATTCAGGGATATTGGAAAATGGTTAGGAGAATAATTCAAGAAATAATGGAGAAGAATTTGGCGTTGGAACCTGAAATATACTTATTGAATATACTACCTAAGGGTTATAGTCAGCAGGATAAATACCTACTAGTATATATAATAACCGCTGCACATATATTATTGACCCAAAAATGGAAATTAGATAGAATACCGACAAGGGAAGAATTAATGGTGAAAGTGCTAGATTTAGCACAAATGGACAATCTGAGCCTGATGCTGCAAAATAAAAATGAAAAAGTATATTATAAAAGATGGTCAAGGGTATATGACTGGATTGAGATGTTAAATGTATGAGACTCTACAATGTATGTTAATAATGTTTTGGAATGTAAACCTTGTAAAATCAAATAAAAATTAATAATAATAAAAAAAGAGTCCCGAGGATTCTCATGTGGTCACTTCGTGATCGCCTAATGCTACCCATGATAAACAAGTCAGTCCCCTCTATGGGACCAATTTTTCCAAGCAGAATGACCTCCAAACATCTGGATTTAGCTTCAACTTGTGCTCCTCCCTCCATTTGATAACAGCATCCATACATTGGTTTAGGACAGCCATAGCCACATCTAGTTATTTAGCTTCTACGTTAAAAACACAAGAGCTGGGTGCCACCAGTATGTCAATGAGCTACAGTAGATCCATTTACTAGCCTCCTCTCTCTCTCTCTCTCTCTCTCTCTATGACACCAAACTCTAGAGCTACAGTTGAGCCATTTAACAGCTTCCTATATATATATTAAAAAGCACAGAGCAACTGTACTTTTTAAAGCACATATTTAAAGTCTAAAGTATGGGATTCTACATCTCCAAGAGGAATCCTCCGAGTCCACCTGAATAAACAAAAATGACCCAAACCATCACAGGATTGTGCCAGAAACTCTGCACCTGACTTTACAAATGATGTAACCGCACATCATGGCCTACTACGTCAAACAGATCTCAGAATGAGAAAAGATGTGTCTCCATATCCAAATGAAGTCCATCCACCTGTGCAACCAGTGGTGTTTCTGTCCCATGACCGGGCCTGAAGCCAGATGGAAATGAGGCAGGCTAAAAGGGACATTCAGGTATCCCTGTGTTTGCTCTGCCACACCCACTCCATAACCAGGCCCGTAAAAGGAGGATTATATAACCGGCTAGCCTATCCCTAGCCGCAGAGGATATCTTAAGTCGTGGCCCAATCACAGCACACTTCAAAGATTCTTGGAAATTAATGTATTAATTACCCTAGCCAGTAGTTAATTAATAAATTACCCTGGCCTGATCCCTTTCCAAGAACATTTAAGGAGCCATGGAGGGCAAGGAAGGGGCCTTCAAGACCATGAGGAACAGGGAATAGCGGCCTCCAGGTGGGGCCTGGGGATCCCCTGGAATTACAGCTCATCTGCAGGCTACAGAGATCAGTTCCCCTGGAGAAAAGGGAGGCTTTGGAGGGGGGACTCTATGGCGTTGTACCTCACTGAGGTCCCTGTTCTCCCCAGGCTCCATCTCCACATCTCCAGGAGTCCCCCAACATAGATCCGGGAAATCTACCTCTCCATCCTCCGCTGGTAGCCATGGGGAACCTGGCAACCCCAACCACATCAGTTATTTATTTATTATTTTAACTTTGACCCCGGCCTCCCCGCTGAGGCAGGCTCAGGGCGGCTTCCATAAAACCCAGTAAAAACAATATACAACTCGGTATAATATACAGCATAAAATAAACACAAACAATTCAAACAGTTGATATGTCGGTGGTGATACAGATACAGTAAAATGTGTTTAAAAGCACGTTCAGTGGTGTGTCTGCTCTAAGTAGCTGCGTTTAAAAGCATGTTCAGCAGTGTGTCTGCTCTAGGCAGCTGGGGCTGAGAATAAGTTGGTGCAGGGCATCGCTGATAACGTACCGCTCCTATTGGGACGCTTGCTGGAAAAGCTCCATTTTCACGGCCCTGTGGAACTGTCCAAGGTCCCGCAGGGCCCTGACCTCACCCGGGAGCTCATTCCAGCAAGTCGGAGCTGCCAGAGAGAATGCCCTGGTCCTAGTTGATGTCAATCTGGCATCCTTAGGGGCAGGGAGGGCCAAGCGGTTTTGTGACCCTGATCGCAGTGCTCTCTGGGGGACATGCGGGGAAAGGTGGTCCCTCAGATAGGCAGGTCCCTGACCATAAAGGGCTTTAAAGGTCAAAACCAGCACCTTGAAGTGAATCCCAGTTAGAGAATCTAACTATCTGTAGAACCCTGAGAAGAAGGTTCTTCCAACGCCTCTTTGAGGCACGGCACACTTTGGGGTTGTTTTCCTGACGAGGAAGGGCTGTTGAGTTCAGAATATCTGGAAACAGGAGAGGATTCTTTGCTGAGGAGGAAAATGAAAAACAAGTTCTTTCTCAGGATCCCCCCCCCCCCGAAAGGACACTGTTGACCTTCTACCAGGGAGATCAAAAGTCTACACTGTCACGCCCATGACATACACAATGTTTAAACTGTGGATGGTAATAATGGTTGGAAATTTTGTGCTTTTATCAATCCATTTGAGTCCCTTCAGCTATCCAGATTATAAACCAATTATTTGTGAATTAGATCCTTAAATACTTCTACTTCCACTATTGGTTGTTTGTGTATATCGAACATACATATGTATATATGTGGGTAGTAGCGGATAATTTATAACATTTAGTATCCTCCTCTCTCCCTGCATTCAGATTGTTCTGTATAAAGTAACAAGGCATTTCATGTAATGGTTTTGTATCTTGTTTTTATATGAAGTGTGGAAGTGAAACAGCTTTCCCATAAGCAATTCAGACTCAGTGCTCAGACCAACAGAATGCAACTGATCCCGGCCCACTTGTTGCTTTATGCCACCAGTATCATTAAATGCAACACTTAGCATAAGCCCAAACTGGACCAAGTAAGAGGGGGATTATTATCAGCAAACTATCTAGCAAAAACATCATGGCAACTGACCAGACCATTTTCTTCTATACAGTCAGGGTTCACACTTAACAGTGCCCATAACATCCTTAAATAATTCTGCTGAGTGAAGATTGATGCACTGGAGGTGGTGAAGAAAGTTGTCTTCACTGCTCCGCAGACTTGCAGAAGCAGAGCGTTCTGTCCATTTCAGCACAAGTCTTCCACACCATTTCCCTTCTCATTTCCTTGTTTACTAGGAAATTGGAGGACACAAAGCAGAGAATCTACTAGAAAGGAGGGAAAGACCACGGGGAACAACTTTGTCTATAGCTCCCTCCCATGCTACTGTTGTGGCTCCAAGACAGTCAATGTTGAGACTTTAAAAAATCCCTCAGGGAATTTAGGAAGTCACTTGGGACTCCTAACTGGTCTGCCATCCCTGGGCAAGGGAAATACCAAAGTCGACAGCATCAGATACTTATTTGACCATGTCAAAGGATGCTTATTCAGCCCTTCAAATCAGATTGCCAGAAATCTCCTTAGTAGTACCAGAAAAGTAAACCCAGTGAATGACCTCTGACGTGTGTTGGGCTCAATACGACTTGCGAGACAATCTCGTAGTTGCAACAGAGGTTATGAACTCATTAGCATGATCAGACAAGGTGGGCAAAGCACGGTTGTTGAAATCTCATTAGCTACCAGCCGAAGCATCCTCAGCAAAAGATCTGAGACTTCCTCTACCAGGGCACTCCTGGGTAAACCTGTTAAGACCCAGAACTTGTCTCTGGGACCCAACACAATGTACGCGCAATCAAAGCCAACCTGCTAACTGACCGTTGCCCAGAAAGGAAAAGGTAAAGTTGGCAGCACTGCCTGCCATCATTACATCACTTCTGCGGGAAAACCCAGAAGTGACAGAGGGTCACTCTAGGAATCTAGATAATAAAAGAATTGGGAGAAGGCAGTTTTCAGAATCCAGATTTTCAAAAAACAAAAGTCTCAGATTCAAACACACGTGGATCCGAATATAACCAGAGAAGTTCGTGGCTCCACTTCCTCCTTCCTGCACCCCGTCTCCCCCATTCCGTCCTTCTTCATCCAGGCAGGGCAGCTCTAGGAATCCAGAGCGGCCCGGTTTCCCCGGAGATAACATAATGACACACACAATGTCAGACACACACACCCCACGTCCTTGCCCCAAATGTCTTCCCAGTTACAAAACCTGGCAACTCTACCTGCAACGTTAATTACAAAAGAGAGCAAAGAGAGATATCACCCAGCAACCTTCACGGCCGAGTGGGGATTTGAACCTGGGTCTTCCAGATCCTAGGAAACCAGAGCAGGGAAAAGGGGCAAGATATCTCTCACCCTTTTCCTGTGTCCCTGATCCGGCTCAGAGGTCCTGCAATCACTGTTTACCCATAAAAATGCATGGCAGATCCATTCAGCAACTTATCAAGCTTGGCCCTTGAGAGTTTCTGCATCTGAAACCTCTCTCATGTATCTTGTGATCCCACCCTTGCTTTTGGACACTGCTTTTTATGATTTCCGGCCCTAGGCCATCCTTACCGTAAGTTGCAGCTGCTCCAGTGCACAGCAGGGTACGTGAGCCTCATTCTGTGTACTGCATTCCGTAGACGTCAGGGTGCCAGAGACATCCAGTGGACCCAGCGGGAAACTGAACTGTGTATTTGAAGTGTTCAGTGAGGATCGCAGCGGAGCAGAGGACACGACGGGACGCAGCAGGCGAGCTCTGGACTCCTCTAACCCCTGAAGAGTGAGAGAAGCCAGGGCGGCTTCCTTCAGGAATGGGTTCTCCAACCAGAGAGGATTCGGTTTAGAGGAAGGAAAATACGACAAAGATGTCTTGGCCTCGGCTGCGGAAAGCAGAGCCTGGAAAAGAAAGAATAAGTGAGAGGTTACTGGCAGCAATTCTTTTGCAGAATCCAGGAGCCCACTTAAGTCCTACTACATTCCATTATGCCTAAGCCCCACTACGTTTAATTTCCTTCAAGTCTTTGTATTCTGCATTGAGGCCTTCACGGGCTTCCTAGATGGAGCACAGTTATTTTTTAAAAAGTGATTCCCTATATGGAAAACAACAACTAAAAATTGATATAATTATACAAATCTATGAACCCATAAAGATTAAGACCAAAGACACACACACACATGGAAAAAACAGGGGAGACTATTAATTGATCAAAAAACAGGGGAGACTATTAATTGATCAAGCATTGCTATTGACTTCAGTGATTTTCTTTTTAAAAACCCTGATGGCTATTTATTTCATTTTGGAAAATGTATATGCCATTCTTCCGTTCCTAAATGTCCAAAGCAGGAATACCAGAAACCGTAATCAAAAGTCTAAAGAATGTACTCCACAGGTCTAAATCATTCAAAACACTTCTAAAGGCCTTCTGGAATTGATAACGGACATCAAGTGACAGGTGCCTGGGGAAACTCCTCTCTACCCAAGCCCTTGGAAAACCAACACCAATCAGAGCAGACAATAATGAGCCAGACTTGGTATAAAGCAGCTTCTATACATCCAACAGTGATGGACAAAGTGCAGACACAAATAGCATTTGGTGCTTCTGTAAGGATAATTCAAGAAGTCAGAATTAGGTGGGTAGCCGTGTTGGTCCAGCGGCACCTTTAAGACCAACAAAGTTGAATTCTGGGTATAAGCTTCCATGTGCATGCACACTTCTCCAGTAAGTACACCTTACTTCTGTACTACACACAAGCATTTTAACAACAGGAATACGTAAGTTTGTTCTCTCCCCACAATTAGGAAGACATACAGGGATAACCCAGATTTCATCACGGCTTCGCTCCCTTACACCAGAGGTAGCCAGTCATACTCCCTGTGGCGCAGACAGGAATTCTGGGAAGAGCACACCCTTCTTCCTGTAATATGTACTCGTACACAGAAGCAGCGGGACCTCACTTTGTGTGAATGGTACAGGAAGATGTTAAGGGCTTCTAAGTGCATTTGTTAAGCTGAAATAAGAAGACCAGGCTGTGACACCAAAATTCCAGGATGGAACCCTCACCATGGATTTGCTTTGCTTTGAGCGATGTTCTGGTATCATTTTCTCCTCAGGAATGTCACCATCCTCTGTCGTTTCTCTCTGGACACGATCTGCTTTCCAGAGGCCGACTTCACACACAGAATCGATGGCATCTACTGCACCCACAACAGTTTCCTGAGACTCAGAGATAATCAATTAAGCAAAGCTTGGCTTGAATTACACCTGGGCTGAGCCATTTACCCTCTCTAAACAACTCCCCAGATGGCTGTTTTATGATCAGGTGTGGCTCACTTACAAAAGCACTCTCCCAAAGCAATATTTCCCAAGATTCCTTCGGGAAAGAAAAACAAGGAGGCCAGGTGACTAAACCTATCATGGGTCATACAGACATCTGCATTAGTCACTCTATATCAGGGCTTAAAAAAAAAAAAAGCACTGTTAAGCACGGGCTCAGCTTTACCTGCTCAGGGACCCAGCTGGGGCACCTGCAATCCAAGACGCTCAGAGCAGAAGGTTTTGACAGGTGGTCCGATGAGGCCTGGCTCTTGGTGTTGGGAGGTTTCATTGAAGCGAGCCACGCAGCAGAAGGAGTAACAGGCTGCAAGAGACGTGCCTGGGACTCCCCCAGACTTTGGAGAGTGAACGAAGCGGGAGACGAGGCGTGAAGGAAGGGGTTCTCCATGCAAAGGGAGCCAGCACGGCCCACAGCAGAGGGATCCATAGAGCTTACGGGATCCACAACCAGATGCTCAGACACCTGCAGGAAAGCAGTAGATGAAACACGGGTAACTGTATCTCATGTTTACAGGCAATAGTTGCAGGCAATGGCACCTTCTGTTCTGGAACAGAGGATGTTTGGAAAGTTGTGCGCAACTCAGCTGTTTACAGATCCATATTTAATTTAAACCAACTGTTTACAGATCCATATTTATCATACTTACGATATTTCATGGGATCACCGTGGCCCTTGGTGCTTTTATCTATTAGGCACTTCAAGGCTTAAAATGTTCCTTGATGGGTCTGTGGGAATGCCCCCTCCCAGGATTGTAGCCAGAAATGCTGTAGGCCAGGCGGGAGGGAGCTAAACAGAAGTCCCTGGGAAGGAGAAGGAGAAGAGATTGGATTTATACCCCGCCCTTCACTCAGAGTCTCAGAGTAGTTTACAGTCTCCTCCCCTTCCCCTCCCAACAGACATCTTGTGAGGTAGGTGGGGCTGAGATAATATTTGTGTGTTTACCTTTACCTTTTATTTTGTTCTTAACGCTGCTTCTAACAGCAAACATGAAGGGCCATAACCATCTGTGAGACACGGTCACGGCCACCTACAGAGAAGGCAGAGGTTTCTACAAGCTACAGCAAACCCACGGTCCATCGGAAAAAAATATATTTGTTGATAAATATAGAAAAGGGGGGGGAAAGAAAAATAAAGGTTCAGTGAGCACTGAGCATTCTTACTGGTCACCAGAAGCCAAAGGATTTTGAGGGCAGTTAAAAGCCAGCTAGCAGACAAAAAGGAAAAAAGGGGAAAGGGGAAATTATGCCAATAACATCCGTCTTCACATCTCCACTTCCATCTCTCATAAAACAAGGAGCCAGTCCTGGGTTTCTTCCACTTGAATGGAGTAGGCTGTGCTCACCATGGCAGCCATTTTGTACTGTGTCGCCTACTCGGTTCTCAAAATCCCACATGCTCACAGGCTCAACCAGATTTGGGACCCTTGGTTTGTACCATCCTCAAGAGGAAGAATTAGGGTTACATCCCCTGTCACTGTATCTACTTCCTATTCTAGGAATAGCACAGACTCTCCTCACAGAATCTTTTTAACTCCCATTGGCTATATCCCATTATTAAGCCTTATGGAGACTGTAGGCTGTCTGTTTTCACTGCCATGCAGGTCTCTCCTGGGACCAGGCCGCACCATGCCCTGCTCCCAGTTCTGCACACAGATCATGACAGGGCCTTAGAAAGCATTACCAACAACAAAGCTAGTGAAGGTGATGGTATCCCAGCTGAGCTATTCAAAGTCTTAAAAGATGCTGCTGCTAAAGTGCTGCACTCAGTTTGCCATCAGATTTGGAAAACTCTACAGTGGCCACAGGATTGGAAAATCCCAAAGAATCCCAAAGAAGGGCAATGCCAAGGAATGTTCAAACTATTGCACAATTGCACTCATTTCACAGGCTAGCAAGGTCAGGCTCAAGATCCTACAAGCTAGGCTTCAGCAGTACGTGGATAGAGAACTGCCAGAAGTACAAGCTGGGTTTCGAAGAGGTAGAGGAACTAGAGATCAAATTGCCAACAGTCGCTGGATTATGAATAAAGCATGCGAGTACCAGAAAAACATCTACTTCTGCTGCTTCATTGACTACACTAAAGCCTTTGATTGTGTGGATCACAACAAACTATGGCAAGTCCTTAAAGAGATGGGAGTACCAGACCACCTCACACATCTCTTGAGAAACCTGTATAAGGGTCAAGAAGCGACAG
Source organism: Gekko japonicus (assembly GCF_001447785.1). Taxonomy (NCBI): domain Eukaryota; kingdom Metazoa; phylum Chordata; class Lepidosauria; order Squamata; family Gekkonidae; genus Gekko; species Gekko japonicus. Next base: position 441,311 of record NW_015170318.1, on the reverse strand, counting down.
TTAGGACCGGATAGGGAACAACTGATTGGTTTAGCATAGGGAAAGGAGTACAACAAGGATGTATATTGTCTCCTTACTTATTTAATTTATATGCAGAGTACATCATGCAAAATGCCAGTCTGGATGAATCACAAGCGGGAATTAAGATTGCTGTTAAGAAATGAAAGGGAATGGCTGTGGGGGGGGGGATGGTAACCCTCAGAATAGTCTTACAGATGATTAAATACCTTTATTGGGGGTTTTGTGGATTCCCCAGTACACTAATTGTTTTCACTCCTAGGAATCAATTGCTTTTGTATTTTGAATAAAATAATAATATTGTTAATTGGGTTTGCCTGTTTCCTTTATAAATGTATATCTCCGGTACCTGGCATTACATAATCTTCTTCGTGGTCTCTGTGCATCACACTTCTGGGATATAGTGCGCCTGCGCCGACCCCGATCGGTATTGTAGAAAGCTAAAAGGGATTTTTGCGGCCACTCCCCAGTCACGTGCCGGGCTCCAGTGCGCACGACAGGGGAGGGGCACAACGATCCCGCCAGTTCTCTTCTGACCGCCACGCTAGTAGGATCTCCTACGCCTCGGTCTGTAAAAAATTTGGCTTTTGGCTTTCTCTCCTTCATTCTTGGACTTTTTAGTTTAGTGTTCATTAGGTACTTTGGACTTTATTTCTGCTTCGGCATATTTTTCTGCCCCCCCCCCCCGGCCTATGGCCAAACAGTGGGGCTTTTTAAAAAGGTGCTGGAAGTGTGGTAGTAAAATCGCCCCCCTGACGGACACTCCCTTTGTTTATTGTGCCTGGGGGAATCGCACCGAGTTGACTCCTGTGCCCACTGTGCGAAATTCTCTCCGCAAACGAGGATTCGAGCGGCTAGACTTCCTGTGGCTCTACTGGAAGTGGCTCTTTCGCCAATGGCATCGTCACAAGAGACTTCTGAACACACCTCCATGTCGACCCCTGCATCGGGATCGACGGCTGTACGGTGGTCTCCCGTCAATGGGCCATTTCGATGCCAACCGATCTGTGCTGAAATGCTCGACATTCCCATGAAACAAAAGAGCTCCTCTGACAAAACCCCATCCAAAGCGGTAACTCTGTTCGGATCCGCTTCGCTTGTTCCGTCTCCACCCCCTCCTCGCCCAATTCAACTAACGGATTCCGAACAGGACACGAAACTGACGCAGGTCTTTCGTTCTTCCAGTGTCGAAAGTCAGCACTCAGAACGAGGAGCAGATGCTGGGGCACCTCCATCCCCACATGGCCAAATCAATCAATCAATCAATCAACCAGGTGCTGGGGCTAAGCAACAGGAGAGAGAAATCACCAGGGGAGAGGCAGATTGGTGTAGTGGTTAAGTGCGCAGACTCTTATCCCGGAGAACTGGGTTTGATTCCCCACTCCTCCACTTGCAGCTGCTGGATGACCTTGGGCAAGCCGTAGTTCTGTCAGAGCTGTTCTCTCAGAAGCAGTTTCTGTCAAGAGCTCTCTCAGCCCCCGCCTACCTCATGGGGTGTCTGTTGTGGGGAGGGGGAGGGAAAGGAGTTTGTAACCCGCTCTGAGACTCCGAGTGAAGGGCGGGGTATAAATCCAGTCTCCTCCTCCTCCTCTTTGTGCCACTGACTGTAAGCTTCTAGTAGGTACCTGGCCAGCTGAATGCCTGGATGGAACTGGTTAAAGTTATATGGAACCTCCAGCTCCACAAGCACTCCATCTTTAAACTGCAGGTTGGTTTTGAGATGGAGTGATATTCACCTTGATAGGATGAGCTACAGATTTCGGCAGGGTGGGACATTATGTATAGGAACCCCATTTCCTCCTGCAATTGAGGGCTCTGCTCCAGACACAGATAAACACAAATTAACCGGATGGGGTTATACACAACCTGTTGGATGCTGTCCATCACCCTGAAGGACTTGCCCAAGAGGTCAAATGTATGTCATTTCTTTGGTAAATAGAAAGGGCAATATAGGCAGACCGGAAGAGCTAAGGTCATGACACCTCTCGGTCACCCGCCCTGGCACACGGAGGTTCTTTGAAGTCGGAGGGAGGACCCTTTGTGGATGGGCTACAGCCCCTATGCATATCTGTGTCTGTAGCTGCCCTTTCTCTCAGCTGGGGCCGGCCAACCTTTCCCCTGCTAGGCTTTCTGTGCCTAGGAGTAAACAGAAACCCGGAAAGTTAAGCTTTTTCCAGCAGGTAAATGCAAGGATGGGGAAAGCTTCACCTGGTGATCATAAACTCTGTCATAAACAGGAAGTCTGCCGTAAAGAGGTGTGGGGGGGGAGTCCTACTACCCTATTAATAGAGTCTAAATGGGATTTTATTTACCTCCCTGCCTGTTGCCACCAGTGGTCCCTCTAAGCTGAGTTAGTGTGAGCTGGCTCACAGTTTTTTAGCCTCCTGCTCACACATTTTTGCCTTAGCTCAGGAAGGAGGGCTCCAGAGCAAGCTAATTTATGCAGGAGCCAAATCGCTCGCTCACAACTTTAATGCCAGGAGCTCACAGAGTAGAATTTTTGCTCACAAGACTCCACAGCTTAGAGGGAACATTGGACTTGCCACACATTAAGGGCCAGGACATTTTCTCCAGGCCTATTGGCAACTCTAACAATGAATGGCTAAGAATTTGCAAGTGGTTTTCCATCGGGCCTGATGAAGAATTATATGTAGCCCAGTAGCTGGTTTGTCTTTTTACACCGTTGAATAGTTAATTACATAAGGCGTATTTCCTTTCTTTCTATTGCGTGTAACTCTGACAACTGTCATTGCTGAAGCAATGTTACTCCATCACAGCCAACATAACAAAAGAGCGCTGCAACATTTTAAAGACCTGCAAATTCATTGTAGATAAGCTTTTACGGCTTCAAACCACTTTATTTTACAGAAATTAACATTGTAAAAAGTTAGACAAAACAAAGAATTCCAGCTAGTATGACACATTATGTTGACAATTAAGGTTGGGTTAGCTGAAACTTTTCATTGCCTGGAGGTAAATTAAAGCTCTATCAAAGGGATAGAACAATTTTTTTCCTCCAGGCCAGCTGGCATCCCTAGGGGCTGGAATGGTCATTATAATTGCTTACTGCTTATGCAGCCTACTCAATATTATAGAGGGACTTAGGGTTGAGGCCTGGAAACCCACTGAGAAGACCGGGAGGGTGGGGACAGGTGCACCGCTGTGTGAAAAACCAAAAGTGACATCATGATGTTGGGGGCGACACTCTGGGATTTGCCAGAACTCTAATGTAGAATTTTGTGCGAATCTCTAGAGCATCACTCCAATGTCATGACATCCAAATTCTAGAGCATCACGCCTGGCAGCACGTCACTTCTGTTGTTGTGTTCTGCTGGAAAGGACCTTACATGCTGGAGCATGATGCCAATGCATCCCCCCCCGATCCCCCCGCCACTGACCTTTGAAGCTCTGATGGGGAACAGTGGGAATTGTCAAGAGCAGAAGACCTGCCTGCCATCTATGGCACCTTACAGAGCTTCATGGACAATAAACAGACGGGTCCCTGCCCCCAAGGAACTTATAAAATATGCAGCAGACAATTGGGGAAAGGAGAGAAGCAAAGAGAAAGAAGCAGTAGCCGGGAATGAAGGTGAAGGAAGGAAGCCAAAGGGTATGCAGGCAATTGGGTCTCAAGGAAGCAGAAGTGGAACTTTGTATGAATTCTGGAAGGGAGTTCCCAGTGTAGGAGGTAGTAAATGTGAATGGATGGGTGTGACTGGAAATGTTCAGGTAGCCAAGGGTGGTAGAGCAGAGGTCACTGGACAGGAGGGGCAATAAGAAGAAATAAGGGGCAAGGGTTGGGGTGGAATGGTGGCCATAGAGAACTTTGATATAAGGCTGATTTTGGATTTCTCATCTCGGCTCTATCAGTCCAGAAATCCTCTTTTCAATTTCATGTCTCCCTTGGGTGAATCAAACCCGCAGGTCTTTATTTTTGCCCTATTTTCTGTTTCTTGGTGTTGAATTTTTCTTGGAAAACAAGTGCATTTTTCAAGGTTGTGTGCCAACAAATAGTGTTTAATGTGTAACACTATTTATCAATGATATACCCAAATATCTAGAGGGCTAAACCAGGCAGTACCTCTGCCCCAAGCTCAGCTGGGGCTTTCCCAACCGGTGTTCTTTTTACAGACAATAAAAGGACCAGCCCAGACAGTTCTTGGATATCTGACATTCCCAAGTGTGCTGGGCCCCGATTTGGCTTGGGAACACAGCTTGTGTGGGAGAGACCTTCAGCTTGGGGAAATGACACAGGAAAGAATGAAAGAATGCTGAATTCCCTCCTCCCTGCATGCTGAACTCAATGGTTGCCATCTCCAGCCCAGGAAATTCCTGGACATTTGGGAGAAGTGTCTGTGGAGCCAGGAATTTGGGGAGGGATTTCACCTAGAATCTATGATATTAGATATTGCCCTCTGAACCTTCCGTTTTCTCCAGAGGAATTCATCTCTGTCATCTGGCGATCAGTGGTAATTCTAGGAGACCTCCAGGCACCACCTGGAGGTTAGCAACCCTATTAAATCCCCCTGCTGACTCAGCCACCAAAGTGCATGAGAACATTAGTTCCCGACTTCATGTCTGTCTGTAAGAAAAGAACACAGGCCCACAGCCTGACTTGTGTCAGGGGAAACACCTCATTTAGCCTCAATCTCACCCAATTGCCCTCTCTTCCCACTTGTTGCTCCATTCCAATTCCTATCCTGTCTGGCTTTTGTCCATTTGGGCCTTGTCCATCCCCAGCACAGCCTTTTTTTATTGGCCAAAAGTGACTCCCCTTTTCCTTTTTCAGCAGCAGAAAAGCTGGATGGACCCGACCCAAGTACCACAGTAATAGAGTATAAAAGCTGTACACCACGGTCACAAAATACAAAAGAATCTCTGATACCAAGGACGGTTCCACACACTCGAATGGGGCACAAGCAGGGCTTTTTTGGGGTGGTGGGGTGGGGAATGCACCGGATTCTATTAGATAGAATATTCTATTAGATAGAATATTCTATTAGATAGAATATTCTATTAGATAGAATATCATAGTTCTGGAACCTCTTCAACAATTTTTTAAAAAAATGTTTACAAGTTCTTGAGTCTTGCCGGTTCTTCCACCTCTGGGCACAAGCACCATGATTCAAACACCCAGTTATAACTGTGGTCAAGATAATGTACTAAAAAATGATATGTTCTTCTGTTCTGACCCTGTTCCGTTCCCCGTCTTTCCTGAAACTGATTTATTGTGGAACAGCAGAACAATCTCTGTGCAGTGTGGATGGTCTTTGTGCTACTGTCTCGCAGTCAAGCCTCCATCTCACCTTCACTGCAATTTCTGGGCAGTGCAGCGAGTGCTACGGCAGTCCAAATGTCAGAAGAAGTGTTGACTGGCTTTAAACACCCTTAAGAATTAGCGTCATCTCTGAGTGTTACTTCTTTGGAGGAAAAAATGTAGCAAAACAGGTGCAAGGTGAAAAAATATTTATTTAGTACTTGTGGATCCCTACGCTTTTCACAGTTCGCTTTGTCAGGGGATCGTTTCCAAAGTTATTCATGTTCCACCTTGAGCAATAAGATGAGGAGAACGTTTGGGTTTGGCAGGGAGATTTTGTAGTTTCTAGCTCAGTGTTTGCTGTTTTGCAGTGACTCATCATCTCTCCACCCCTGTACCACTAGGGTTAGGCACGCTTACACACCATCAGTTTGCCAAATTCTATACCAGCCTCTGCTCTCATACCTAATGGAGTCTTGGCCTGCAGACCAGGGTGGCCACCAGTGGGGGATAGGGGAGTGGGTCGGAGCCTATGAAGCCTCTCTTGCAGGTAGACCACCCTCCCTGAGAGCTGGGGGGGGCTCTATTCTCATACAAATGATAGACATTTTTTTGTGGGGTGAAGAACCTAGGCCCTGCAAAATAGTATCGTTTTAAGATAACTTGTTGGGGATTTATTTCTTCAATGAAAGATGGTGGAATTCACAGCTACTGTTCCGTGCGGCAGCTCTTTCCTTATGTGGACAGTCGCCTGTTATTTGGGGTTAAAAGAAAGGCCACTTTTCCTATGTTCTGAGGCACAGTTGCTTCACATCTAACAGCCGTCACCCCTTATTAAAAATATTGGTGGTTTTTTTTAACCCATTAAGGCCTGTGGATGGTAGTAACTTGAGACTGCAAAGTGAGCCTGTGGCCCCAGACTGGCTGAAGGGGGGATTCTCCTCCCCTCTGGACTCTCAGTTTGGGGTTCCTGGCAGCGGAGGCTGGTTTGTCATTCGCTTGCTTTTGCCCCCCGAGGCCCTGGGTGAGATCTGCATCGCCATCAAGCTGGTGCAGTCACAGCAACTGGCCCTGGAGCACCCGCTGGACCAGAGCTACTGCAGACTGAGCTGCCAACTGCAGCCCTTGGAGCGGGACGCCCTGAACTTCCGGGTGGGTTGCGAGCAAGGAGGGGGGACCCTGCCCTTGCTCGGAAAGACCTTTTGGGGAGTGGGTCCCACTCCGTGGCTTCAATTCTCTCTGCTTCTCAGGTATTAGAGCGATACCTGCTGTCCACCCATGCCCCGACCCACATGGATTACACAATGACCCTCCTGGAGGCCTTCGTGCTGGACAAGGGCAGTTCCGCCTTCCGCTCTGACCTGCCCAACCGGTGAGTGGGGCGGGGCTGTGGCTCAGGGGGAAGAGCCTCTGCTTGGCATGCAGAAGGTCCCAGGTTCAATCCCCGGCATCTCCAGGTACAAGGACCAGGGGGTAGGTGATGTGGAAGACCTCAACCGAAGAACTGAGAGCCACTGCTGGTCTGAGTAGACAAGACTGACCTTGATGGACTGGTGGTCTGATTCAGTATGAGGCAGCTTCCATGTTTGAATGGGTGGAGCAGAAGGTAGGAAAAGGCCTATACTTGGACGTGTCATCTCCGGTCCTTCCTTCCCCCTTCAGGATGCTGCTGTGGCACGGATCCCGCCTGGGAAACTGGGCCGGGATTTTGAGCCAGGGGTTGCGAGTGGCACCACCCGAGGCTCCCGTCACAGGCTACATGGTGAGTCTCCCACATTCCCCTGCTCTTGGATCTGTTCACACTGCGGCTGTCCCCGTCTTCATGGCCATGTCTCTCTCTCTATTTCCCCAGTTTGGGAAAAGGATCTATTTTGCTGACATGTCCTCTAAGAGCGCCAATTACTGTTTCGCCACCCGTGAGAGAGACATTGGCCTACTCTTGCTTTCAGAGGTGAGACCCGCTGCCCTTCCCGAGCTTCTGGGGGGGGGGGGAAGAGTCACAGTGGCTCATGGACACGCCCACCTCCAATCTAGCTGTCGTCTTCTGGCCTGCACAGTTTTCCTGTCTCCACCTCCCTCCCGTTGCCCCATGAATTACGATAATTGCCCAGACACCGTTCACGTGTTCAGCTTAAGGTGTTCGAGGGCCTTACGCTCGTGAAATCCGCACTCGCCTTCTGTCCCCCTTGCAGGTGGCTCTGGGCGAATGCAACGAACTGCTGGAGGCAAATCCCGAAGCCGTGAATTTGCCGCCCCACAAGCACAGCACCAAAGGGCTCGGCAAGCTGGCCCCGGCCAACAGCACCACTCTGTGAGTTTTCCCGGGAAGGAGCAGCATTTGGGAGGGGCGGGGGGAACTGCTGCGACTATATCAAGTTTTAAAATGCAACTGTTTCTACTTCTCGAGAAATCAGATGTAACCTAAACAATGCTTAGATCTGGAGGCCAAAGTAGGGATTGAGCAAGATTTCCACTGTGCCAGGAGTGCCTTGGGCTTTTCGTTTCATTTGCTAATGGAGACTGAGCACAGTGCTGTGAAGGAGACGCCCTGTACACTGCTTGATATAGACCGTATAGGCATACATTTTGTGTGTTGAGGGGAGATACGTGGTATGTGGCAAAAGCCGCCTGCTTCTGCACCCCTCTTTTCTGTCTCGTTATTAAACATTACTGTTGCACAGCTAAACCACTACCGCCACTTTCTGTCACTGAAGAGAGACAGTGAGTTCACAGCAAAAACACACAGCATGAATGCAAGAGAACGCTCACAATTTTAGCACTCTGGTTATAAGAGAAGGAACAGATGAACTGATGCACCTTAGCCGTGTTCATACTTGTGGCCCTCGTGAAGAACGTTTGTGCCATAAATCCTGCTCTTTCTGCCCCTGCCTGTGAGGTGAGACAGATGCCAACCAAACAGGGCCTTTTCCTTGCTGGCACCTTGTCCTTGAAACGACCTTTCCCTTGAGGCTCATCTGTTGCCTCCCTTAACTGTCCTTCGAGCATTAGGCCAAAACGTTCTATTTCCACCTAGGCTTTTAAGCGAGGGGTTCCCTCCGCGTCTACCCTGAGGGCTGTTTTGAGCTGGCGTTTTAGACTCCTGGAAGTTTGTAATGCCCCTGACTGATAATTCTTATGGTGTATTGTTTTTACTTTGTATTACTTTGTATTGTTTTTACTTTGAGAGCTGCCTCAAGCATTGTTTATAGGGTTGCCAAGTGCCATCTTCCCCCCCAGCGGGGGACTTTGGGGGGGGGGGCGTTGTCCGAGGGGGTGGGGCATCTCCGAAGTGATGATGTCACATTGGGGATATTTACCCGCCCCACCCGCCTGTTCTTCCAGTGCGCCGGCTCCCTGCAGTTAAAGGGGCCCCTTTAACTGTAGGCAGCTGGCGTTTCCGCGCGCCCGATGAGATTGGGTGTGTGGCCTGCAGCCACCCCTCTCCATCTTCTCTCTCAAGTGAGGAGGGAGGGGAGTGGCGGTGGGTGTTGGGGCTTGGAGGCGGGGCTTCCCCCTGCGGCGGCAGGTAGAAGCTCCCCAAAAGCGGGGGACCCCTGACAAACCATGGGGGGGGGCTGGCAACCCTAATTGTGTGATATGTTTTTCCCCTCTTTCCTTCATGGGCAGGCATGAGGCTGTTGTTCCTATGGGTCCAGTCGGGGAGACAGGTGTGGTAAACCCCCACGGCTACACCCTGAACTACAATGAATTCATCGTCTATGACCCGCAGCAGGTGCGGATGAGGTATCTCCTCAAGGTGCACTTCAATTTTACTCAGCTCTGGTGAGAGCGGGCAGGTGAAGACTGACGGAAGGAAGACAGATTCTTTTCCCGCCTTTTTGAGTGCCTTCAGCTAGAGGGAGACTTAAAAGGATCAACCCCTTGCTGCTGATTGACGTTCCTCTGACACAGTTTAAGAGAGCACCTGAAGTCCTCATTGGGGGGGAAGGTGGGTTAAAAATGCCACAAATTGCTGCTTCAGTAAAACGTGATCTAAGCTGCTGGACTTAGAATTGGACTCCTGCTAGCAGCTGGCTGTCAGAAATGGGCCCTGTGGTGTGTGTGTGAGGGCAGATGAGGAGACTTATTTCAAAAAGACTGGAAGGTCTTCTCTTTTTCTCTTGCTTGTTATGTCCTGAATTTTCCTGCATTGGGGCAATATTATTTTAAAACCTGGTTAAAATAAAAAGTGTTGGTACTGATAAGGCTGCACAGAGTTCTGCCAGTTTCCCATCTTCCAAGGTGCCAGTACTAATTATCAGGGAGAACAACTACAAAAAAGCCCTGCAAAAATGCAAGGTTTAGTTAAGATCTGCCCATCGATTGCTGTAGACTTTATTGCATTTTGACTGCAAGGCAACCCCATTCATATAATCGGTCACTAGCACATCAGTTTCCTACAGTGCCATTCTACTCTCCACACAAGCTAAACCAAGGCAGGCCACAGGCAGGAGAACAACGAGGCACAAACCCGACACTAAGAACTGCAGCAGTCGGAGACCAAACATTTCCACCACTGCTGCTTTCAGCATATTAACTTTATTCATCTCATCTTTGTTCTCGAGCTGTTTGGCCCCAACACAAAACGCACCACCAAATCAACCAAGATGCAGGACTTGAATGTGTTTTACGTTCACCCTTCCAACTTGGAAGCACGGAATGGCTGGCTCCGGAATGCAGTCGTCAGCCGGAATTGTAGCTCATGCGAGGCAGATAAAGCTGGAGCGTCTCTTCCTCCCTCTCAACCGCTGAGGCTGCTCCACTCCAGGAAGTAGATGTTGCCCAGGGTGTCGCCCATGAGGAAGAGAGGTGGGTCCAACAGAGGACAAGGTTCAAGGTGGGAGATGGGGGCGTGGCATCGGAACTGACCCAGCTGTAGCCCAGACAAAACAAATTGATATGCGGGATAAGGACAGGGGCAAGACTGAGGGAAGAGAATGTGGCCAGATGATAAAACCTGGATCTGAACAGGACTTAGTGTTAGCCACCGTTGCAGGTGATGGCGGGGTCGTACAGAAGTGAATTTCCTCCATTACAACAATTCTATCTGTATAGAAAACTCAGTAGCAGAGGGAAGAGACTTGTAACCTAGTTTTCTTGATGTGCTAGTTTCTATAGGCAGGGTGTTTTTTTTTTAAATGGACACTGTATGAGTATGCCCTGCTGCAGACTGAAGTGGTACAGACCAGATCTTGGGTGAAAGTAAACAGGGAGAGAGCAAGGATGGACACACAAGGTAAATGGGCTGTCCTTCCACGACAGCCATAGGACAAGATGGCTTGGTCCTCCTGAGGTAGCCCCCAGGCATAGTTGGTACAGAGGAGAGGTGGGTAAAGGGCAAACCTAAAGGATTGCATTATATATAACTAGGGGTGTGCACTTGGTATATACTGAGCTGAATACAGATCAAAGCTCTGTATTTGGCTACCTAAATAGCCATGCCTGAATAAAAGCTGATATTATTCGGCTTTTATTTGGGCATGGCTAGACGACATTTAAAGAGACTGCTGCCACAATGGCATAACTCGGTAAGCATTTAAAGTTTAAATCCCATATATATATATATATATGTGTGTGTGTGTGTGTGTGTGTGTGTATTGCACACCCCTATGTGTAACTTCCTACAAAGAACCCTGGAAACCGCAATCCTATGTTGCACTGGTGGGGATACTCTAAAAATGCAACCTGTGCAGTGATAAAGGGGCTGGTCCCCCTTGGGGTCACTTACCAGCTTCATTGTGCTGCTCTCCCAGATTTTCACATCCCGGTCATGGGATGCTGTTACAATCTTGTCTCCAAGGATATGGAGAGCTGTAATTTTGTTGTTGTGAATCTAAGAAAACAATAGACACAAGGCTGAAATGGCTACAAATAGGCAAGTAATATGCTGGATGGGCACAGAGACCATTTTAAAAAAAAGATAAAAGATGGCTTGGTCCCACTTGTGGTACCCTGGTGAAGGAAGTCCCACACTTTAAAATACAGAAAGGCATGTTCAGAAACACTTAAGTTTGCAAGGTGAATGCAAAAGGCCCTGAGGACAGCTTTAGCCCATCAAAAATATGTGGAACAAGCATCGGGATCTAGGTACCGAAACAGCAAAGTCAGGTACCAGTGAAAACTGAAGATGCAGCCTGGCACATATGTCCTAACCCCCATCAGCAGTCTCAGTGAAGTCCAGGCGAGGTTTCCATAAGGGGACCACGCCCCAAAGCAGTCAAGGATTCAAAATATGCTCCAATCCCCATCCTGGGTCCCTTTATCCCATCCAGCACAGCTGCTTCCCCCTCACCTTTCTCCTCTGCTGCCTGTCAAGCACCCACTGGGAGTCGGGGTTCTCCGCTCCCTCCTGCTGCTGCCGGGTCTGAGTCCACAGGGCTCCTTCAGTGTCCGCGAAGAACAAGAACTTATCTGTTGTAAAAGGAGACAAGCATTACTGATGTCACCTTCTGCCCACTTCTTTCTTTCCCGCCCGTGCCCTTCATCTGGATCTGCCCCGTAACCAGCCAACAGCGCATGCAATGCCAGTCACCCCCTGCAGTCCTACACAGGGCTGGTGCGAAACTGACAGCCAGCCTCCCACTTAAGAACCCGACTGCGTATCTGGCGGTGGAAACTACTGTCAAGTCACAGCCGACTTATAGCGACCCAACAGGGCTTTCAAGGAAAGAGACAAACAGAGGTGGGTTGGCCATTGCCTGCCTCTGCGTAGCCACTGACGAGATCAGGAGAGCATGGGCCGTCCAGGTCGGAGCACGTATTCCTCTCCTCTGATTAAAGCTCTTTTGACCAAATCTCTCGAGAGGTCATGCACCCTCCCCCTCTGATAAACGTCATCGTCGAGATTTCATACCCAAACAATACAGAAAATTTAGTGACAGTGAGGATAATATTAGGAGATCTATCGGATAAAAGGGAGTGAGATTATCTTATAGTGGGTTTAAAAGGAAATATTGTCCAAATCAATGTTCCCTCTAAGATGTGGAGTCTTGTGAACAAAAATTCTACTCTGTGAGCTACTGACATTAAAGTTGTGAGCAAGCGATTTGGCTGCTGCATAAATCGTTTTGCTCTGGAGCCATCCTTCCTGAGCTGATACAAAAAATGTGTGAGCTGGAGGCTAAAAAACTGTGAGCTAGCTCACACTAACTCATCTTAGAGGGAACACTGGTCCAAATTGTACTTTAAGAATTGGTTCCTGGGTGTGGCATACAGGGGGCATTCCAATAAAAAATGCACCAACGTACCAATCTTCCCTAAAGAACAGTCACACAAACGCTCTGGAAAAGGGGGTCCTTGTTAATCCACCACTCATAACGGGTGGGGTTTTAGCCAAATCAATTAAAAAAGCACTAAAGTAATTTGGGACAGACTAATGGAAGGGTTGCAAAAGATAAGGAAGAACAAGCCCTGCTGGCACAAAAACATGTACTCAAATAATCCATCTCCTGGATATGCTTCCTAATGACTTCACAGCTGTAGGACCAAGTTCCTGAATCATGTCAGGAGAAGCACGTATCTAGCTCCCAGGTTTTAAAAGTGCACGTGTTCACTCCCAAAGGCAGACTTCTCTGGGAGTCTTAAAAAAACAACAACAGTGTCTGGCGTGTCTCCACCATGAATAGAAACTCACAGGGCTCTTTTTGTAGAAAAAGCCCAGCAGGAACTCATTAGCATAATAGACCACACCCAACAGCAGAAACTCATAAGCATATTAGGCCACACCCCTGACAGCACAGCTCATTAGCATATTAGGCCACTCCCCGATGTTACCAGAAGTGTGGTTATCCAGCCACACCCACCTTTTGCTTCTTATTCTGTTTACCTTGTTTGTTGTCAAAACCCAGGGCTTTTTTGTAGCAGGAACTCCTTTGCATGTTAGGCCACACACCCCTAATGTAGCCAGTCCTAATGAGTTTCTGCTGTTGGGTGTGGCCTATTATGTTCCTGCTGGGCGGGGCGAACTCGCATTTCAAAAGGAACCTGGAAGCTGTCTGAGCAGACGCGCCCTCTCCCCTAGGAGCCATTCAGGGCTCATGTCCCCAGACAGAAAAGATCTCGCCCTGGCCTCACCCTTGACCAGCCGAGCCACGGTGACCCAGACCGATGGCCTTTTTTGTTCCCACTGTATGACCTCCGTCTTCCACTCGTGTGCCATCTTCCCCGACTCGATAATCTTCTACGATACAAAAAGAGGAGGGGGTGCAAGTCTGGTGAGGAAAGGAGATCAGGCCACCTCCTCCCCATGCAGCTCTTGTTCAGCCGAGCACCACTGACAGATGAAATCCGACTTTGGCAACTGCTTCACCGCAGGAAGCTCACTTTAGGATCTGCTTTAGATAAGCAGAATTCCTGGAAATGGGAGGCAGGGACTGGCCGGAAAAGGGACCCAACCGGTTTTCCTGCTGGTGAAATAGGGAGACCGTCCCCCTTTTGACCACCCAAAAAGGGTATGCTGGGGATCAATGGGGTGAGTATGGGGAAATGCCACTTGTGCCGTGGGCTGGGATGAAGAGGGAAAAAAGCTGGCTGGCTCCATCCCAGTTCTTGGAAAGCAGCTGCGGCTCGGTGGCAGAGCTTCGGCCCATCATGCAGAAGGTCCCGGCTTCAATCCCCCAGCGTCTCCGGTTAAAAGGACCAGGCGGTAGGTGATGCGAAAGGCCTCTGCCTGAGACCTCGGAAAGCCGCTGCCAGTCTGGGAAGACCATATACGGACTTGGATGGGCCAAGGGTCTGGTTCAGGGCAAGGCGGCTTCACGTGTGGGAGGGCTTTGATCTGGCCGACAGCTGCAGGAACAGGCTCAGGAGGCAGAAGGAACCTGATGTGTGTAAGAGCCTGCGGCAATTTCGGAGTTTGGGGGGACCCCTGGCTTCCGGCTGCAGCAGCTGCTCACCATTTTGAACAAGCTAAGTGTATCCGTGGAGAACCAGAGACGAAGGATGCCCTCCTCGGATGCAGAGACGTCAAAGTACTCCTCGTCACCAAACTCCCACAACTCCTCTCTGCTCCTGGGGGAGTGAGAAGGAAGAACAGTGAAGCAGGCTATTTCCCAACCCCCTCTTCCCCCGAGAGCCCCTTCTCTCCCACTCACTTGCTGTTCCAGAAATCCTTGGCTTTGGGGTCGAGCAGCAAAAAGGCTCCGTCGGCCAGACCTAGGACTACAGATCCACCCGGATGGGGCGTCCAAGCGCAGAGCACCGAAGGCTTCGCTGCCGACTGGAGAAGCTGCCTGTGCGCCAAACTGAGCAACGGGGTGTGTGTGTGTGTGTGAAAGAGAAAGATAAACTTAGTGCCAAAGATAAGATATGCTGCAGTGGTTGGGAGTATGTGGCAGGCCTTGAAGAGTGCCACAAAGATGAATTATAAGTGGTCCCCGTGGGTGCCGGAAGTCATCCCCTTTTGACCAAAGAGTCCTCTCCCTTGAGCTGGCTGTGTGAAAGATCCCCCGGGCTGACTTGGAGCAGTCGGGTTGAGCATTCTGGTTCCAGCTGTGGTCAACCAGATGCTTCAGGGAATGCTCATAAGCAAGGGGATGTATAGCCCTCCCCTGTTTACACCCAATTAGAAGGGTACACTGTTCCTGAACACGGAGGTTCTGTTTCACTACTGCAGGCGCCACTGAAATGGTTTGTCTCATAATTTATTTTAAAAAGTGACCATCTTTTGAGACTTGAATGTTTTCCAGACTAACGGGTTTCCCCGCTCCTGCATTTGTATTACTCTGACTCTTTCACTCATTTCCGCAGAGGTATTTGCAGTCCGAGGAGCAAAAACGCAGTTTGTCCTCTTTTGCGGTGCAGCATCAAGACTTCCCGGTTTCTGGAAATTCCCTTGCTGCGCCACAAGAGGGAGCAAACGGCGTTTTTGCTCCTCGGACTGCCAATACCTCTGCGGAAACGAGAGAAAGCAGCGGAGGAATACAGACGCAGGAGCGGGGAGACCCATTTGTGCGGAAAACGTCTAGGTTCCACGAATGATCACTGTTCAGAGAAGAACGTCCCCATCAACGTCTTCTCCCTGGTGGATGGCCACGAGGAGCTCTGCAAAGAGAGACTCTTTCCCTTCACTTATCTCTTTTCTCCCGAGGCTCAGCTCTCTCACGCCAAAGCAGGTTCTAGGGCTGAGGGAATCGAAGCCTTCAGGGGTGGGAACTGGATCCCTCAGACTCCCGCTTTCCCTAAGTCCGAGAAAGGGTGACTACCAGGACGCGGGGGCTGCTCTGCCTGGCCTTACCCAACTGTCCCGTCTCCGCATCCACTGGGGTTTATGTTCCAGAGGCTGATTCCACCGGCGGCTACAAGGACCGTGTGGGAGGAGGTGAAGGCCAAGGCGGTGATGCAGCAAGAGCCAACCTGGAAGGTGGAGAGAACAGAATTCTGGACAAAGCACTGCCTTACTCAGTGTATCACCCAGCCCGGGGACACTCGAGGAGAGCAACTGAATACATCTGATCCAACTACGAGTTTTTACAGATGCTTCCATTTTTGTGTTTTGTTCCAGAGGTATATAACCTGAGAGCTCCTCCACCGGGCACCGTTTCATCTTTGCAAATCTGCTTAGCATTCTACCCTGCTCCCATTCCCCAACATTTCTTGCTTAACATCCAGCCTGGTAAAGAGTTCTGGAGAATCTGGAAGGGCTGCACATTGCTGCACATTGCCGCATTTTGACTGACTGATGCTGGAAGAGGTTATTTCCAGTGGGTTTTTGGTTTTGGACTTTTGCTTTGGATTAACACAGATAACAGGTGTGTTGGTTTGCAGTACAAGAGCAAGATTTGAGTCCAGGTAGCACTTTAGAAGACCAAGGTGGAAGCCTTTTTTATTTATTTTTATTTATATTTACATTTATATCCCGCCCACCCCACCATTCGGCAGGCTTAGGGCGGCTAACAACATATGTCAATCAATATAAAACCATACAACTTATATATTAAAAGATGGCGAATCTTGAGAGCCAAAGCACTGGTATGTGATGAAGGGCGCTCTGACTCTCAAACGCTTACGCCCTGGAGATCTTGTTGGCCTTTCAGGTGCCACTGGGACTCAACCCTTGCTCAGATACCAGACTGTGCTCATCTGTTGGCAGGCATCGGGTGTCGTCCCACCTGCTCCCTGCAGCCTGCTTCTCTTCCATTCACACACCAGAGGGAGCCCTCACTACCGCCCTCGCCTGGTGCACCAAGTTACCTTTGCTGTTGCCACCACCTTGCCTTCCTGCCACAGCGTCAGCTCTCCCCGTTCCCCACCGGACACAGCAAACTCCCCCGTTGGGGACCAGGCCACGGCTGTGATGACCCCACAAGGCTGCGGGAGGACTTTGACGCCACCTGCCGGGGATCGAGCAACTGTCAAGTTTATCCGTGTGTGATTTTAAAAGCACATGGCCTGTGGACAGAGCCTGGGATGGGCGAGGGGCGGAGCCTAGGGAGTTTTAGAAGACTAAAGAGGGTGGGACCTAATAGACCGCAGTGTGTGGCTAACGGAGGGTGGGTGGGTGGGGAATCCTAAGTTCCCCGACTCGAAATACCTGCTTTATTCGTTTAACAAGTTGCCTGGTACCAAAGCCAGAGGACCGAAACAGTCTACAGGCAGGCACCATTACCAATGGCTGACAGGCCTAACTGCCAACGGCAGACAGACGCGCTGATACAACAGTCTCGAACACCAACTATTCCCTTGAAGAGAAGAGAGCCGGGTTCTATGGCATGGATACCACCGGATGAAGAGGAAACTTTTATTTTAAAGAACGGAAGGGAGACTATTCTGTGGCACGGTTCAGAAAACTAAGCACTTTCCAACTGCTTCTGCACAACATAGAAGGCCACAATAATAAGCAGAACCAAGTCTAACGGACTGTAAGCAAATACTGCAGAATTCCTCCAGGTAATTCAATTAAAGAAGCCAAGCTGTATGCTTCGGCAGAAGATTGTCTAAGATTCCGGTGTCCCTCGGTCCCCCTACACGCCCCCTAGTGCCCTTCTTGGTCCACCTACATGCCCTCTAGCCCCCCCCCCGTCTGCTCACATTTGATCATGTGACGAGGATTCTAACCCAGCCTGCCCTTTAGGTCATCCACCCCAGTGTCTTCTTTGATTGGCAGCGGCTCCAGTCTCAGGCAGAGAACTTCCCCCAGCCCTGACACCCGAAATCTGGAGTGGAGATGCCAGTAATTGAACCTGGGACCATTTGCTAGGAAAGCTGAGCTTTGGCATTCTTGTGAATTCAGAAGGGGATTTTGTGTAAGCGACACAGGTACTAACCATCTCTCTTCTGAAGGGCCCACAGCCGGGCTGTTTTGTCTTTAGCTATCGTCAGGAAAGAGGAAGACGTGGGAGAAACAGCAGCAGCACCGCAAACAGCAGCCGAGTGCCCAAAAAGGACTTGGGGTTGCTCCATCTGTCAATTGGAAGAAGAGGGCGACACCATGATGCACCTGCATATCTCTGGGTGCAGAGTTTGGGGCAAGGCGAGGGGAAAAACCAGCTAAGGAAGGGCATCGTTGCTACTCTTGTCTTGTCCAGCACTTTAATGGCTCCACACAGCCGACAAGGAGAAAAAAATATCCTCAGAGATAATATCTATTATGCAAGGGCTGAGAATAGGGCTCCTTTTTGGGAACGGTAGTACACCTGCTCTGAGAAAACAAGCATACATCCTTCCCTACTCTGCTTCCAGCAATTGTCGGATTAAAACATTTCTGCTAATGGAACAGATCCAAAAGATCCAGCCAAAAGCTAAGCTCTTTTCAGTCCCGTTAACTTCAGCAGCAGAGTGCAGCAGCTACACAAATCTGAAACCAATGGGATAGAAAATAATTTAAGTTTGGCTAGGCTGTACCCCTGAGCCTGCTTGCGGGGAAGGCCGGGTATAAATCAAAATAATAAATAAATAAATAATTAGTGTGCTTCTTTAACTGAAGGGGTTTGCATCTCTTGTTAAGGCATGAAATTGAACGTAATTCTGTTTCGGCTAACCTGTATAATGAATGACAGCCTCTTGATTTTTTTTGTTGGGGGGGGGGGGGGGTTATAAAAATTTACCCCCAGAGAGAATACACAAAGTTTGAAATACATAAGGTTTCTATCAACAGATGAATTAAGTATTTTTAATTCAATTGCAGCTCTGTCCCCTCCCCTCAACTTTGAAAGTGTTTTTAACAATGGTAATAGCAGCTTGAAAGGAAAACAAAGAGTGATTTCCCACAAGCGCTACTCCGCGCTCACTCTTCTCTTTGGCCCGATGGCACGTGTCAATTTCACACAAGCTGCTGCGCGACCGCATTTTGCCCCGCAGCTTCATGATATTTTCCCTGCGAGGCAAAATGCGGCCGCGCAGCAGCTTGTGTGAAATTGACATGTACCATCGGGGCAAAAGGGAGGCATGAGCGCGGAGCAGCGCTTGTGGGAAATCAACCAAAATAAAAAACCCTGTTTAAACCAACAATGAGCCACAAGAGGAACGCAGCACCAATGCAGCACCAACCCCCCCACCCCCCCGCCGCCTCTCTTACCGTCAGGGGCTTCCAAAGGTTCACGGTCCCATCAGAGCCGGCAGCAGCCAAGATGAATGCTTTTTCCCCTGCTGAAAGGAGAGTGAGGAAGATTTCACACTGGGAGATAGCAGGAGAGAGGAGACAGAGGAGACTAGCCCCATGGACAATCCCCACTTTAGAGGCAATTCCTCCCCACTTCAAAAATCTGATTTCCCGTCCTTGCTTTAGGTAATTTTATTTACTTCATCTATATTCTGTCCCTCTCCCCAATGGAGACCCAAAACGATGTGCATCGTTCTCCTCCATTTCATCCTGACAACAACAATCCTGTGATAATCTTCTTAACTTGTCCATGAATGTAACTCACAACAGGTATTATATATCAGGCATTTTGTGACTTGACGGCCACTTTTCTTTTAGTATCATGTTTAGAAAAGATTGTAAATTAAGGTAAATGGTTCCAAACATTTGTGCAGCTACAGGCGCACTATACAAGGCAGCTCCCCGCAACTCTGCAGGCTGATTCCACCGAAGCATCACTGTAACGATTCCTTGTTTCTGTGTGTGTGTCTTTAAAAGTTTGGTTGCATGGCTGTGGTAGATAGACTAGAGTGGTTGAAAGAGGCAATGATTGGTGGTTGACAGAGAGGGGGAGGGGTTTTGGAAATGAATCTGAGTGGATGAGTATGTGAGTCAGTCAGTAGTTTCAGTTAGATGTTGACAGTTGATGTGCAGTTAGTAGTTAGTGAGTTCTGTGTTGAAGCAGTTAAGCTGACAGCTGAGGTGGTTCAGTGAAAACGGAAAGAAATCTAAAAGCTGAATGTCTAGGAAAAAGTAAAGTTTAAGTGAAGAAAAGTGATAGGAAAGTCTGTGTGTCTTAACAGACTGGAGTGAAACAGTACATGTATATGGCATTGAGATAAACAAGTGTTACAAAGTTACATGAAAAGTCCCCTGTCAGAGAGAGAGAAGATTGTGTGTGATACCAAAGCATTTGTTCAGTATTTACCCATTACTAGTTACATTGTACTACCCTATTATTTAAGTTTTATTTCAATAAATCCTCTTTCATTCAAGTATACCAGCTCTGAAAAAAATACTTCGCAGGACCACATGGTTCCTCGTAAGCCTTGAACTCGGTCTAACAAACCAGTAAGAGTAAAATTAAAAGCATAAAGGTTTGGAAATCCTTAAAATTTCCTGGTGGCAGCAGATTCTACCCTGTTAAACTAAATAAAGAGAACTTTTAAAGGGAAACCAGTCTTCCCCAATAAGGAGGATGTCACAATCACAAACTCAACAGCAACTGAGACCAGCACCTTAGCATATCCTCAGTAGGGCTGCAGGTTCAAGTCTTCTTAAACTGCTGCCCTGGTGGTCCTAACTGGGCCAAAAGCTGGGACAGAAATGCTGTATATAAAGTTAAATTGCTCAGATTTAAGGTCTTGCAAAAGCTGTGTGCGTGACCTGAACTCAGTGGCTGGCAAACTAAAGAGGTTTTTCTGTTGTTCAAGTGGATCTTTATGCTGATCAGCCATGTGAACACCTTAAGCTGAACACATCCAAATATCAGCACACCCTGAGATTTATTTGCACGACAAGGTCAAGTGATGGGGGCAGCAGTATCAGAGCCCATTTCCCCCTTTCCAGATTTCCAAAGCAGCCTGAGCAAGTTATTCTTACTTGGATCCCTGAAGCCGGCACAGTGGTTGGCTCGACCCGGATGAGCCAGGAACCGAGTTTTCTCCACTCCCCGGAGGTCCCACGCCACCAGCATCCCTTCCCTATCCACGGAGATCACATGATCGTTCTGCGGTAACAGTGAGACAAGGGACAGGCATGTTTGCGATGACGATGAGCATAACACGCGCCGAATGTCCTGGGCACCAAAGAAAACTGCTCTAAAACAGCTGTGCCGATTAAAGAACTTTTGCAAAAATCTGCCTACCAAGAAATTTAGATGTTTTGTTCCAGAAACCCATCTGTGGTTCAAGGAGCTGGGAGAGCCTCTGATTCACAGTGTCCGGGGGGACCTAACAGAAGGCAGGGCGCAGAGGCCAGGGAAGTCTGCCAGCAGAGGCTAGGAGGAGTTTACGGGATGTAGTGAAAGTGATGGCATTTCTCAGAGCCAAAAAACTTTAAGGTACTCAAAAGCCATTTCAAACCATCCAAATCACACCACCTACATGCAGAAATGAGTCTCAGTACCTTCTCCCCCTCCCAAACCTTTGCTTTGGAACCCGCCCAAGTGCCCAAGCCCAAGAGATTTGCAGGAAGAGGAAAGCGCTCCGAGGCCAATCTGGGGTACGAAAGCATGACAGTTGCACCCTCTCTCATCAAGAACCCCCAGAGGGCTGCCTTACCTCACTTGTAACCCCGCAGACGGGGCTCTGGTGACCCAGGAACACCCGGAGGCGTTTGCCAGTCTGGGGATCCCAGAGGCAAACGGTGCAGTCGTTGGAACCAGACAGCTGTTTGGAGAGTGGCAAAACCGGACAGGAAGTTAAGAATGAGGCTGCAGAGGGCCCTCTCCCCCACCACCCACCTCAGGGACTCCTTGGGGAGTCTCAAGGGATCAGTGCTTTTGAGCAGCTCAGCCGTCCGACTTCCCACAGAGTTCCACGCCCCCAGGCGTAGCGGCTGCATAAAACAACAGGCAGGGTGGCCGGAAAAGGGCAGGAAGCGGGAGAGTCACTGGAGGCATTTTGAAAGGGTCCGGCTTGCTTGACTCACCAGGAGCAATTCCCGCTGTGACACCCGGTGCTCAGGCCGGCGCGCCAACTGACAGGTGGGCAAGGAAGTGGGCGATTCTACCCACTGGTCAGGGCTGTGAGCTCGTCCGGTCCCTCCCCTGCTCCTGGAATTCTCCCCCTCTCCCCCGCACGAGAGCCCACCAACGTGGATCACCCGAACGCACCAACATGGGGCCTGCCCAGGCACAGGTGGAGATCCAGTCTTGGTGGCAGAAAGGCAGGGAGCGCCAGAGGAAGGGGGTCTTCCGGGAGGGGTCCCTCACGTCCCAGAGAAACAAGGCCTGAGAACAGAGCGGAAGCATTTGCTGTTATTGCCTTGATGGTCGTTCTTGTACTGTTCTTCATGTACTATTTACCTGCTTCAGGTCTCAACAAGGAAGGCAGATGACAAATGAAAGTAAACAAATGGGCAACTGGTTTCCCCACTCCTCATCTCAACCTCTCGGACAGTGACAGTGGCTTTCTCAACTAGTCTACCAACCTTGGAGAGTTGCCCTAACAATTAAGGGCAGATATGGCTTCGTCCCCAGCTGGCTAACCCTTTCTCAAGTTAAGAGACATCTTGCCTCTGTCCTTCAATTGAAATACTCTGACATCGATCTTAATGAGGTAGAAGCTTTGAACGTACAACGGCCACCTCCAAAGAGTTATTCTGTCTTTTGCGTCTTCAAATCTGCCAGCATTGCTATTGAAGAAGAAAGTGACTCTTCGCAAGATGGGAATTTTCCCTGTTCGTGTTTTTCGGAACCTTACTGTTGCTCCCCTGATTATTAAGAGACATGCAAAATGTACACCCTTTTCTAAACCACTGACTGTTTTGTCTAAGACAGTGGCTTCCTGGTGGAATGGGGATTCGAACCCATGCCTCTCCAGTCCCAGTCTGGCACTCTAACCACAGCATTCCTGGATCTTACAAAGTCAGAGAATCTGAAAGCTGCCCCCTGCAATGCTCCCTCTAGGCTGTGGAGTCTTGTGAGCAAAAATTCTACTTTGTGAGCTACTGGCATTAAAGTTGTGATTTGGCTACTGCATAAATTAGCTGGCTCTGGAGCCCTCCTTCCTGAGCTAAGACAAAAATGTCTGAGCTGGAGACTACAAAACTGAGCTAAGTCAACTAATTCAGCTTAGAGGTAACACTGGCCCCTTGATATTTCTTAAGCAGAGCAGCCATCTCTTGTCCCCTTCCCCGGAGGAGCAGTTTTTTCACACCAAAAGGCTCTCCATGTCAACCGACTGCCAAGGAACACCTGCCCACCGCAAAGGATCCTGGGACATATTCTCATACCCTGGTCAGCCCTGCTGGCCTCTAACTGCCCTGCCTGAACCAAATGCACGCCTCACACTCACTCCATATTTTGCTGTAGTTGCTGAACATTGTGGGGGACAATTAGCCACAGCAGGGAAGCTATTTTTCAGGGAAGAAACCTCCAACAGGCTGCACAGGAAACCCACAGGCCCTCTAAAGCCCACATCAGTATTACAGCCTTACCCGGTCTTTGCCTCCAGTGGCAAGGTAGCACCCGTCAGGACTGAAAGCACAGCAGGTAACTCCAGCAGTGTGACCCTGAAGGGTAGCGAGTGGGGAGACGCTGGTGTCCGTGGCCAGGCCGGGTCTCAGGGTCTCTGTGAGCCACAGACGGATGGTGAAATCCTCTGGAAGAGGGAAAAGAGACGGGTAAGAAGATGGCAGCATCTGGAGGATGGACATGCCAACCTTCCTCTACTCAAGAGCAGGAGCCAGAGGCAGTAGAGAACCTAGCCTGCGGTAGTCAGGGGCCACGTGCCACAGTTTCTCTTACCAGCCACCGGCCACGCTGGACAATACTTTTCTGCAGAGAGAAATGTTGAGACCACATCAGACTGGAAGTCACAGGGTCCAAACTGGGAACCCTTAACTTTCAGTTAAAAGTTACTCACTGCTAAAGGGAAGCCACTCCGCATGTGGTCAGTGGATCCCTTCCTGTTTATTTCTTTAAAAATTCCAAGATCGGCCTTGAAATTAAAACCTAATACAGAGAAAGTTAACCACACCTACATCCTGTTGAATGGGAAATCACAGCTGACGAGTCCTATTGATTTCCATAGTCCTGAGGAGCCACGTTCATTCTCCCAACCAGGGCCAATAACTAATCCATAAAACTGATTGTCTTGGTTTTCTTTATTTTATTTTTTTTGGGGGGGGGAAGTTAACAATTTTGCTAACTTACTGATGTGCAATGAAATGTTTATAGAAGTCTACAAATGCATATGCTTTCTGTTTTAGGCCTTCCAGTTTTATAGCCACAATAAAACATTTACAATTTGAACAAGTAAAAAAACCCAAAAGAACTGAGTATACCAAGGAGACCATACCACAGCTGGACACCAGGGTGGTAAACTACAGTAGCCAATCAGCCAGTCACTTACTTGGCTACACTGCCTGAACTGACACACATGGACCACAGCTCTTCCTCTTGCTGTGAGCTAATTCCTGCCTTCGAAGGAGGAGGAGGAGGAGGAGGAGTAGATTGTATTTGTAACCCACCCTTCACTTGAAGTCTCAGAGCTCTCCCCACAACAGACACCCTGTGAGGTAGGTGGGGCTGAGAGAGCCCTGAGAGAACTGCTCTTGAGAGAACAGTGGCTTGTCCAAGGTCACACCAACAGCTGCATGGGGAAGAGTGGAGAATCAAACCCGGTTCTCCCAGACTAGAGTCCGTGCTCCTAACCCCTATACCAAAGAAGTCTACAAATGCATATGCTTTCTGTTTTAGGCCTTCCAGTTTTATAGCCACAATAAAACATTTACAATTTGAACAAGTAAAAAAACCCAAAAGAACTGAGTATACCAAGGAGACCATACCACAGCTGGACACCAGGGTGGTAAACTACAGTAGCCAATCAGCCAGTCACTTACTTGGCTACACTGCCTGAACTGACACACATGGACCACAGCTCTTCCTCTTGCTGTGAGCTAATTCCTGCCTTCGAAGGAGGAGGAGGAGGAGGAGGAGTAGATTGGATTTGTAACCCACCCTTCACTTGAAGTCTCAGAGCTCTCCCCACAACAGACACCCTGTGAGGTAGGTGGGGCTGAGAGAGCCCTGAGAGAACTGCTCTTGAGAGAACAGTGGCTTGTCCAAGGTCACACCAACAGCTGCATGGGGAAGAGTGGAGAATCAAACCCGGTTCTCCCAGACTAGAGTCCGTGCTCCTAACCCCTATACCAAATACGTAAAAAGTAAAGGTAAAGGTTTCCCTTGTTCGAAAGCCAGTCGAATCTGACTCTAGGGTTGCCGTGCTCCTCTCCGTTTCAGAACCGAAGAGCCAGCGCTGTCCGAAGACGTTTCCGTGGTCATGTGGCCGGCATGACTAAACACCGACGCGCACGGAACGCCAAATAGGTAGACTAGGATAAAAAGGAAGTTTTCCTGCTTGGCGAGAGGTTCACCTGCCTAGTCGACTTCTTCTGTCATCTGCCATTTCCGACCGAGGTCCCCTGGAGGGGCGCCACCCAGAACTCCCCACGCCTCCCCAAAACTCTGCCGGAGCTCCCGAGTCACCTGAAGTCGATGCCATCAAGTTCTTGGAGACCGCAAGGCCTGTCACAGCTCCGTCGTGACCCTGAAGCGTACGAAGGCACGAGGGAGGGAGGTCTGAGGTGTTCCAGATGCACAGGGAGCCGTTGTTGCTGCCCCCAACCAGGAAGAGGTTGTCCAACCAAGCCAGGCTGCAGACAGCCACCCCGCTCGCTCTGCAGTGTGTTGGGCCGACGCCAGGTCCTGCAAGGGAGAGGGGAAGCCACATGGAAGAAAACACCACAGCTTTAAAGACCAGTCCTCCAGCAAACTGCATCCACACGTAACCGCTATCAAGTCCCAACGGACATATGATGACCCCAGCAAGGGGCTTCCAAGGCAGGTGAGAAGCAGAGATGGTTTGCCACCGCCTTCCTCTGCAGGGCCTTCCTTGGTGATCTCCCTTCCAGGTACCGACCCTGTGAGATTTGACACGGTTGGGCTATACCATGTCATTCCACATCCCCGAGCACCTGTACTCCCCCCATGTGTTCTCCAGACACGGCGTCTTGCTGGTCACTTACGCCACGGCTGGTGATGGACCCAGACGTCATCAGAGTGGTACCCGACAGCGAGCCGGCTGCCGTCCGGACTGGGGGCTGTGCACAGAGCAGCGGAAAGGGCCGAGGACTGTAAGGTGCTCCAGAGCTGTCCCAAGTGGCCAGTCCAAAGCTGGACCTACAATGCAGGGCGGGGGGCATTTGTCAGACCAGACCAGAGAATCACTGGCTTGCACACAGACGGGTTTCTGCTGCTCTCCCCGCCTGCAAACTGATGCCCTACTCCACTCTGCCACTCCCTTGCATCTGCTTAATTATAAAAGAATAGAGGTATGGCTTTTTTGCCCCAGATTTGCGGAACTGTGGCTAACAGAACTCTGGATCTATTCTCCTTACTATCTGGCAAGCGTCAAAACTGACATGATGTATCCTAATATGCTGGCTGGTGCTAGGACTGCCAACTGGCCTGGAGAAAAACATCTCCTGTCCCTTCAACAGAGGCTTCATGGAATGCTATCGGCCAGGTGATGTTATTTACTGCAGTCCCATGAAATGGTTCAAGTGTCCATTTCCACACGTGACATACTTAAGTACCATCAAGTTGCAACTGACTTATGGTGACCACCAGCAAAGGGCCATCAAGGCAAGTGAGGAACTGGGGTAGCTGGCTATCGCCTTCCTCTGCAGAGCCTTCCCTGGTGGTCTCCCATTCAAAATACTGATCCTGCTTAACTTCTGAGTTCTCAGAAGATCGGGCTGTAACAGGCTGCCTTCCTTCTTGCCACATATTAAGCTTCTATTAAAAAGGATGTTTCTCTCCAGGCCAGCTGGCAACCCTAATTGGTGAACCTAGGGCTGGCCCGCTGGATGAAGAGTTTTTCAAATGGCCATGACCCAGAATGAACCCAGGCAAGGCAAGATTTTTGCTCCTCCTCCTTTCACAGTCTAGGACTCCCGATCCTTTTCTCCTAAGTCCTATGAATCTGGAAGCCGGTTCATTGGCTGTACAAAGCAGTACCTTGCTGTCTTCTCCTGCAGTGATGAGCTTCCCCCCTGGGAGGAACTGAGCGGTGGCGACACAGCCAGAGTGAGCCGTGAAAGTGCACAAGGCGACAGCTTCCCGCCACGACCAGAGACAGACGGTTCCAGCCAGAGACCCGGCTGCCAAAACGTTGCCAGCAGAGGAGAAGGAAATGCAACAGATGGACGCGTCGTGGCCTTTTAACTCCTGCAGAAGAAGATTTGAGTCGAGAAAATGACACGGCTCTATAAGCCTTCTTTGAAAATAACCTGAAAGCCCCCCATTTTGGTTGCCCTCTCTTTCACGAGCCCCCAAAGCTCCACGACTACCACGACCCCCACCCCATGCCATTTTGAACCTTCCCCTTCCTCACCGAAACCACGCTCATATCATTCACGTCCAGAATGGTGACAGTCCTATTCCACCCTCCTGCGGCCACCAGCTGACCCACAGGGTGGAAGGCCGCACAGTTCAAGGGATGTGAGCAGTCTCGCTCACGTATCATGTGACCCCGGGCCGACTCCCAGAGCTGAAAAAGAAAATCAGAAGGTAAGCAGGGCTGGCCATGGTTAGGCCTTGGATGGGAAGCTCAGGGACAGTATGCAGAGGCAGGCAATGGCAAACCAGCTCTGAATGTCTCTTGCCTTGAAAACCCCACAACGAGGTCACCATCCGTCAGTTGCGACATGACGGCTCACTTTACCTTTTAGAGGTGGGAACAGACTCTGCCAATGGGTCAGTGGTAGGTGACACTGGAACCTGAGTTTCCCAAATTCAGTTCCAATTTAAGATTAGATCAAATGAGAAGCTTGGAATTTGGAGATGAAGGAAGAGGACTCCATGGGCTGTTAAAAGGGACATTACGACTACAAGGCACCCTGAGGAATTCACTGCCACAGGAGGTGGCAGCGGCTACAAGCATGGACGGCTTCAAGAGGGAATCGGATGAACATATGGAGCAGAGGTCCATCAGTAGCCATTAGCCACAAGGTATAGATAGGGACTCTGGGGCAAGTGATGCTCTGTCTTCTTGGTGCTGGGGAGGGGGCAACAGTGGGAGGGCTTCTAGTGCCCTGGCCCCACTGATGGACCTCCTGATGGCATCTGGTATTTCTGGCCACTGTGTGACGACAGAGTGTTGGACGGGATGGGCCACTGGCCTGATCCAACATTGGCTTCTCTTATGTTCTTATGAGGTGGCCTCCGGTAACCACTTGATAATGTGAACTTCTTAAAAACGTGATAGGGACGGCTTATGGAGCTTCCTAACTCCTGGAAAACTGGAATATAACACAGCTCCAGTGAGTCAGAAAGAGGGGTGGGAGAGAGGCCCCTACCTTAATGTAGCCATCCAGGGAGACAGTAGCCAACAGTCGGAGGTCAGGATTGGTGCAGCAGTCTGTAATCTGGGCCTTGTGAGCCTCCATGCCCATGAGCCTGCAAACGGAATGAGAAACCAGTGAGCACCTGGGAGGGATGGTATCAAAAGAATTCGCAACCAGAGCCGGGGATCTGAGCTTTCGTGGTCATATATGGATTCAGTCACCCGCCCTGATCCCGGGCTGCCACTTGGAAGAGCAGCAGCTGGCACAGGGATTGGCCAGTCACTGCATCACCAGCATTGGGAGTGCTCAGATCTGGACACTCAATCAACTTCCAGCCTTACCATTCCAAGGAAGCATGGCAGCCATTTTGCATCTACCCACCCCCATGCCTGGTCCCTCAACCTTCCGGTTGGCCTCAGCTGAAAATTGTTGCCACTTCCCATTCTGCACAATGGTTTCTGAGCACCATCTAAGGGACCGACCTGCATCCTTCCCTCACGCTCCAGAGCTCCAACCGTCCATCGAAGGTACCGAGGCAGACCGACGTCTCTGACAGGAACACGCAGGCAGAGATTCCATCACAGTTGCTCAGCAAGGATTTCAGTTCCTAAATAGCAGTGCGGGGGTGGGTGGGGGGAGATTGGGGTGAAGGGACATTAGAATTTCCTTCGCGGATCAGCTCAAACATCCATCGCTCTGTTTCCAACAGTGGCAACTGGGGAATATCAAAAGGCCCCGATGCTAAGCAACTCTACTGAGGGGTATTGACAGGTGGCACAAGTCAAACCAACAGTTTTACCTGCTCAGTCTTCATATCGAAGAAGTGGAGGGTTCCCTCAACAGTGCCCACAGCAGCCAGGCTTCCAGAGGGGGAAACTGAGGCACTGGATGGTGTGGCTGGTAGAGGCAGAACGAGGCTGGTGAATATTGGAGGAAGGAAAAATAAACAGATTATACTCTGTAGGAAAGAGGTGTGTGCATAAAATTGTTTCCATGGCGCCTCCTTTACAAAATTACCTCACATTTTCTTGGGCTTCCTGAGGTTTGTTAATCCACTTCAGGAAATGCCTTCCATTTCCGCACAGCTCAGCCTGGGCTTGCGAACAGAGAGCGGAGGAGTCTGGTTCATTCGCAGCCTGTTGCAGAAGCAGCCAAGGATTCTGGGAAATCAGGTCAATATTCCTTTGCAAGAAGGCACGGAAAGCGTCCACGGTCTCATCGTGTTCCGAGCCAACGGCACCCTCTGTCAGGGTAGAGGTTTGAGGTCAGTGGAGATGGGAGGATGGATTTGGTATGTGGTCTGTCTTGATTAGCTTAAAAGTCAAGTTTAACAAGCAGTTTGGTTTTCGCCCCCTATGACTCACCATAGAGCGCATAGGCTTCTGAGAGGAAGGGGAGGAGGCCCAGCCGGACATGAGCGCTCAGGACTCTCAGGTCAGTCAGGAGAGAAGCCAGAATGTCGAGACAGCCACTTTGGACCTGATGGGGGAAAGTAAAGGTAAAGGTCTCCCTTGCTCGAAAGCCAGTCGAATCCAACTCTAGGGTTGCGGTGCGCATCTCTGTTTCAAAGCTGAAGAGCCAACGCTGTCCGAAGACCTTTCCGTGGTCATGTGGCCGGGCATGACTAAACACCAAGGCGCACGGAACGCTGTTCCCTTCCCACCGAAGTGGTACCTATTTATCTACGTGCAATTTCTTGCTTTCGAACTGCTAGATTGGCAGGAGCTGGAACTAGAGACGGGAGCTCACTCCATCATGCGGCACACTCGGGTCTTGAACTGCTGAACTACTGACCTTCCACAGCCTGCAGTTCAGCGTCTTAACCACTTGAGCCACCGCTCTAACAGAAGGCACCTACAGGGCCCCCGTCACTTCCCTGTCCTGCTTCTTCCACACTGTATGGCTCTTCCAACCATGACAAGTTCAAATCCACATCTGCACAGAACATCTCTCTGCTCCCAAAGGTCTTTAACCACTTTTCTCCCTGTATCTGTGAAGGATGAGAAACACACCTCTTCCCCCCAGGTTTAAAAAAGCAAGAACTCAGCTGCTCAGGGTGCTGCCAAAAATGCCCCAATATAACACAACCGTCACAGCCATGCATATTCCTAGCCCCCCAGTGAGTGCTACCTTGACCGCCACGGGCATTACTTGTAGTGCTCAGTCACTCACCAGGTGGTAAGGAAGCGCTGTCAAGGATTCTGCCTCACAGTTCCGAAAGCTCCTGGAACCATCGGGGTCGGAGAGTTTCCACCAGTGGGCTGCATGAGGTAAGGGAGAAGAAGAGGAGGTTGGGTTTATACCCCACCCTTCACTAGCCAAAGGGGTCTCAGAGCGGCTTACACTCTCCTTCCCTTCCCCACAACAGACACCCTGTGAGGTAGGTGGGCCTGAGAGAGCTCTCTCGAGGACTGCTCCTGAGAGAACAGCTCTGAAAGACCGTGTGACTGACCCAAGGTCACACCAGCAGCTGCATGTGGAGGAGTCAAACCCGGTTCTCCCAGCGTCCATGCTCTTAACCACTACACCAAACTAGCTCCGTAAAACACCAGGACAGCTGCTCTACTGGAGTCAATTCAGTTTACCCAGCCAAAGAGGACATGGTTGGAGACTCCCATAGGATAGGGCAGGGGTGATGCGGCTTACACACATACCGGCCCCCCACCCCCCCCCCCCCCCCGCCCCGTTCTCCCAAGGAAAGACCTGGAGACTACCTGCCAAAAGCACATGAGCTGTGCGGTCCAAGCCTGGCTTTTTCAGGTAGCGCCTTTCCACCGCCGTCTTCAAAGGGGTGTCACAGAGATGGAGCCGGGAGCCGGGGGGTTCCGCTGGAGAACCACATGCCCTGAGGAGGCTGTGGGGGAATGCCAGAGCGATTAACCCAGTGCCCTCAGAGCCAGGAGCCAGTCGTCTCGAGCTCCGAACGGGATCATGATATGTCCCACTTTCACAGTGGGGGACTGCGGTCATGTCCCAGGTGGCTCATAGTCAGAACAACGGTCCCTGGGTCTGCCATCCTCCACCACCAGGGGGCACTTCCAGGCCGCTGCTCAGCTAGATGGTGTGTGTGGGGGGGAATGGTGGGAGATTGGGGGGGGGGGAGCATCCTGACCAATGCTCCCTCTAAGCTGTGGAGTCCTGTGAGTAAAAATTCTACTTTCTGAGTTACTGGCTTTAAAGTTGTGAGCAGGTGACTTGGCTATTGCATAAATTAGTTTGCTCTGGAGCCCTCCTTCCTGAGCTGAGAAAAAAATGTGCGAGCTGGAGGCTAAAAACTGTGAGCTAGCTCACACTAACTCAGCTTAGAGGGAACACTGATCCTGACATGCTGATGTCACTTCTTGCGCACCTGGAAATGTCGTCAGCACATCACTGGGGACGCTCTGGCATTCTATCGATACAGAGTTTTCTCCAAATGTCAGAGCGTGCCCGGTGTGAGCCGCCTCCCCCCCCCCCGGCAATGTGCTGATGTCACGTCTGGGCACACAGGGAGTGAGGTCGGTCCATGGCTGGCGAGGGGCCCTGCCACCAGTCAGCCCCGTGCCCTGTCGCCTTTGAGTAAAGCTTACGCAGTCCAGGGCCCCTGAGTCCCTGCTCCAAGCACCATCCTTAAGAGAGTTCAGAAAGTATTTTAACAGGACCAGGGCCTCTTCTGTGGTGGCTCTGGAGTTTATCTTGCCTGGGCATAACCGTGGAGGAGTTCTTCCCCAGTCACTTTCCAGAGGAAAGCAAACAATATCTTTTTCTTCCATCAAGCGGGAGACTTTAAGGACTGCTTCCGTGCAGTTTTATTGAATTACTCCCACAGCTGGACTTTTATGCTTCCATTTGTTTCTTTATTAATTGCCACGTAAACGTTTTGAGGAAAGGGAATCTACAAATATACTGTAAATAAACAGTCACCAAGCCCATCTAGACAGATGGCGGAGCACCTCAATGAGGGATCCCGAGGAGTTCACGAAGCGTGGTACTCCCGGGGGGGCATGTGATCTAAAGCCCTTGTGCCCCCCCCACAACGTTAGCAGTGGAAAAGAGCAAGAGTCCAGTAGCACCTTAAAGTAAAGGTAAAGGTCTCCCTTGCTCGAAAGCCAGTCGAGTCCGACTCTAGGGTTGCGGTGCTCATCTCCGTTTCCAAGCCGAAGAGCCAGCGCTGTCCAAAGACGTTTCCGTGGTCATGTGGCAGGCATGACTAAACACCAAGGCACACGGAACGCTGCTACCTTCCCACTGAAGTGGTACCTATTTATCTACTTGCAATTTCTTGCTTTCGAACTGCTAGGTTGGCAGGAGCTGGAATGAGAGATGGGAGCTCACTCCGTCACGCGGCACACTCGGGTCTCGAACTGCTGAACTACCGACCTTCCACAGCCTGCAGTTCAGCGTCTTAACCACTTGAGCCACCGCAGCACCTTAAGGACTAACAAAAGTTGTGGCAGGGGAGGAGTCTTGCGTGAGTCGCGGCTCACTTCTTCAGATGTGTGAATCATTCCTTAAACGACCAAAGGCTGATTCAAACAAAGTGGTGCACAGGTCCCACCGGAGAACCCGAAGAAGAACTGCTCACCCCCTCAGGCTCCGGAGGAAGTCGAAGAAGGGCGCCATGGGGTAGCCTCCAGCATGTCTCCCGGCATGAATGGCTTCTCCCAGGCCTATGTCGGCTCCATCCAGCTCTTTCCATGTAGCCAGGATGCCATAGAGATCTCGCTCGGTTAGTCCTGTAACGGGCACAGCGACAAGAATCTTCCAAAGGCCACTCTGGCTACACCCCAAGGGCAACTCATGAGATGCTACGATGCAGCCACCTCTGGTGCAGAGCCAGCCAAACCACAGACTGCACAGTTGAACAGTCCCGTTTGTTCCACTCACCATCCCTGCTGGCCCAGAGAGACACCAAGGCTACGGCGACCAGCTCCGCCCCATGGTCCTGCTCCAGGCACCCCAGCAGGTGCTGCAGCAGCAGAGGGAGAGAGACAGGCAGTTTCTGGATCCTCTCCGAGAGCTGGGGGAGAGGACGAAAAGGGAAACTGAACATCTAACTCTGCAGGCACCTTGAGAAACACAGCCCTGTACGAGCGGCACTCTCCTCCACCCGCACCGGCCCCCTCACCTTCTCATACAGAGCAAAGAGCCGCAGGTCTTGCGTCAGCAGCATCAGGTACAAAGGCTGCCGGGAGCCACGTTTGAGGAGTATGAGGCGCATCTGTGAGGACAAAAGGGGTCAGGACCAGTGTACCCTCTAAGCTGAGTTCGTGTGAGCTAGCTCACAGCTTTTTAGTCTCCGACTCACACATTTTTGTCTTAGCTCAGGAAGGAGGGCTCCGGAGCAAACTGATTTATGCAGTAGCCAAATCGCTCGCTCACAACTTTAATGCCGGTAGCTCACAAAGTAGAACTTTTGCTCACAAGACTCCACAGCTTAGAGGGAGCATTGGTCAGGACGGAGACCCACAGAACCCTCCTTGCTATTCCGACCAATCAGAGTATCCCACAGAACAGCCCATCCACATCTATCCCCCCACCCCAGTCCTAGGTTTTTTCACAATGGGGGCCCTTGCCAAAAGTCATGAGGAGAGGGTGGGAATCCAGAATTTACAGTCTTGGACCAGTTCTCCATAGCTCGAACAGAGTCTGCCCTGATGAAGAAGCACCCAAAACTGCATCCTAAATCATGCAAACTGACATTCATGCTGCTTTGTCTATTTTGGCTGTTGGGAGAGAGTCACCTGCCCGGGTGGCCCTGATGGGGCAGAAAAGAAAGACATAAACTCTGAACATTGACAGAAGTTCTAAAACTTCAACAGGCTGCTGTAAGCATACATGCACAACACATCACGCCCATCTCTCCACTCAAGCAATTCTGATTTATATTGGAAGCCACGAGGACTAGACATTTATTCATTTTGTTGTTGTTGTTGTTCAGTCGCACAGTCGAGTCCGACTCTTCGCGACCCCATGGACAAGATCACGCCAGGCCCTCCTGTCTTCCGCCGTCCTTTATTCATTAAGGTAAAGGTAAAGGTTTCCTTGCTCGAAAGCCAGTCGAATCCGACTCTAGGGTTGCGGTGCTCATCTCCGTTTCCAAGCCTAAGAGCCAGCGCTGTCCGAAGACGTTTTCCGTGGTCATGTGGCCGGCATGACTAAACACCAAGGCGCACGGAACGCTGTTCCCTTCCCACTAAAGTGGTACCTATGTATCTCCTTGCAATTTCTTGCTTTCGAACTGCTAGGTTGGCAGGAGCTGGAACTAGAGATGGGAGCTCACTCCGTCATGCGGCACCCGGGTCTTGAACTGCTGAACTACCGACCTTCCGCAGCCTGCAGGATACTGATTTACAAAATCTGTATCCTGCCTTTCTGCCCTCCCAAGGGCCACCGAGACACCAAAGCTTGTCCAAAATAAAAGCTAAGAATCTGCAGAAGTTTCCCGTTCCACATTTGTGTGCCACAATCCTGGCCACATGGAATTCTCGTGCAGGGTGTTCCAATAAGTCTCCATAAAAAGCCCCTCTATTTACCTGGTTGTTGAAGGCGGACTCTTCCAGCTTCTTGCCATACAGTGCCAGATCCTTACGGACCATGACCGCCCGATCAGGGGAGTCCAGAGGCCCCAGGGAAACGACAGTCACCTCCTTCCGTCGCTTGAGGGACCTGAGGAGGGACGATTCCTCCGAGACGCTGAGGATGAGGCTGACTCGCTGCAGGGGGGGAGAGTGAATTCCACAGACAGACTCGGGATGGCAGCCATGTTGGTGTGAAGCAGCAGAACCAAGTTCAAGTCCAGTGACACCTTTAAGACCAACAGACTTTTATTCTGGGTAGAAGCTTCCATGTGCACGCATCTGAGGTGTGCACACGGCAGCCTATATCTTGAATAAAACCTTGTTGGTCTTAAAGGTGCCGCTGGACTTGAACTCTGTTCCACAGACAGAGAGACAGACAAAGTGTTATCGCCTGAGCAGAGCCTTCTGCCGGTGCCACCCTGCAAACGGGCAACACCAGCCACAGGCCCATACACGTGTTCTGTGTTGTGGCTCCCGCCTTCCAGGACGGACTGCCCGGGGAGGTCAGGAAGGCTCCCGCGCTCCAGACTTTCCACACACTCGACAAAACTGAATTATTCAATAGGGCCTTCTGCACAGGAAACAGGGCGGCACTGTAACCGTCTGTTTCAGAAAGACGCTTGGGGTAAAGGGTTAGGGACTGTAGACTACACCACTGTTTATGCCATCTGTTACTGCTATCGCAGGGCTCTTTTTGTAGCAAGAACTCCTTTGCATATTAAGTGACACACCCCTAATGTAGCCAATCCACCAAGAGCTTACAGTAGCTCCTGTAAGAAGAGCTCTGTAAGCTCTTGGAGGATTGGCTACATTAGGGGTGTGTGGCCTAATGTGCAAAGGAGTTCCTGCTACAAAAAGAGCCCTGCTTGTGCTTTTTAAAAAACATGCTGTGTTTTAATCCATATATTGTGCTTTATCTCTGGTCAGTTTCCAGATCTCTACAAGTCAAATGCTGTCACACTGTCTCTTGGATGTTCCGTTTTGTCGACTGTACTGATTTATTCTGTGTGATCAAGCCTTGTGGCCCAGTGAGAAAGGTGGACTATGACTTTTGTCCTTAATGATCTTTTATTTATGTAACAATTTACAGAAGCACATACTATTAGGAAAGACCATGTGGAGAAGTGGGGAATCAATAATGACAAACACAGAAAACACGAGAGCAATAAAACCAAACAGCTATTCAATGGTTGCAGTCACATGAGCGAGACGCAACGGGGGGGGGGGGGAAGCGAGGCTATTTCCTCCGGAAGAATTTGACCCGCAGTTGCACGATCACACCTCCTGTTGCAGCTGCGAGCACAGCCCGTCAGTGCGTGATCAGACGCAACTGCGGGTGAGTGTTTTTTTGTGTGTGTGCTGTTTTTCCCCATGCCCTTCAATGAGGGATCGATGAAGAAGAAGAGATTGGATTTATACCCCGCCCTTCACTACCCAAAGGTGTCTCAGAGCGGCTTACAAACTCCTTTCCCTTCCCCTCCCCACAACAGACCCCCGGTGAGGTAGGTGGGGCTGAGAGAGCTCTGACAGAAACTGCCCTTTTCCAAGAACAGCTCCTATCAGAACTACGGCTTGCCCAAGGTCAGCCAGCCAGGTGCAAGTGGAGAAGTGGGGAATCAAACCCGGTTCTCCCAGATTAGAGTCTACGCACTTAACCACGACACCAAACTGGCTCGATGAATCGCACTTCCGCACTGAGGGCTCCCTACGGAGTGTGCAACGATGCACATACTGAGAAGGGGGAAGAAACAACAGCATGGAGTCAGAATGGCCTGATCAGACCATCCCGACGCCATGAGAGTGCGCTGGAGCGATCAGACAAGAAGTCCATCCGTGGCCCGTCGCAACCCATTTACTACCGGATTTCCCCCGGTGTCTTTTAACTGCGCTTCTTTGGTGGAGCAAAACAGGTTGCCGGTGGCTGTGGGGCGTTTCCCAGATGTTGTTGTCTGATCGTGCCCTTCAAATCTGCCCGGCATTCGCACCTATGCCGGGTCTAGTTGTGTGTATGATCACAGCCAATATCTATATATCTAATACTGAACTGGCCCCCTCTGTGCGGATCCTTAGATCCGGATATCGGGGGCACTTGGGGGGGAAGGGAGAGGTTTGTGCACATGTGGGGCGGTCCCCACGTGTGCACAAAAACGCTAAATGTTGAAAACACTTTCGGGGGGATGTTTAAATCCCCCCCGAAAGTGCCAGAGCATTCCGTGCACATGCGCACGGAACGCTCTGCGACCTACCTGGCTTCCGTGTGCGGGAAAGGAACCGAATGGCCGGAGAGGCCCAGCAGCAGCGGCGGCGGCGAGAGACAGGTGAGGAGGGGGAAGAAAGTCGGGGAGGGGAAGAGAGACTGCCGGGGCCCGGCGGATGTAAGCCGCGCAGGCCTCGGTTCACGGGGGAAAAAGAGAAAGAAAGAGAGAGAGAGAAAGTCGGGGGGGAGGGGGGAACGGTGAGGG